>NC_136959.1:55855890-56038390 GCF_032717465.1 Coenobita brevimanus | reverse complement strand
TCTCCTTCGTCCTAGTATAAAAACTTCTCCTCTCTTGCCCTCCCCTTTCCCTTCCTTCCCCCCTGTCCTGCCCTCCCTTTTCCCTTCCTTCCCCTCTGTCTTGCCCTCCCCTTTCCCTTAATTCCCCTCTGTCTTGCCCTCCCCTTTCCCTTCCTCCCCCTCTGTTTCCCCCATTCCCTCACTTGCGTTTACCTTCCCCTTCCCTGCCCTTGACATTCACCTTACCTTCTCTGCTCTACTCTTGCCCTGCCGTGTCTTGTCCTGTCCTGCCCTGCCCTAACATTCTCTCCCTTCTCCCTCCTTCAGTCCTTCCCTCCTCCTCCCCTTCCTTTCCCCTGCCCACCCTCCTGCCCCTGGCCTGGCTTGGCCTGCCGTGCCTCCTGGTGTAGGATATATTTACCTTCAATCACCTCCATTGACCTTCCCGCCTCCTCTTCCACTCCCCCTATCCTTCACTCACATCCTCACCCTCTACCCTCCTCTCATCCTCTCTCCCCTTCTCTTCACCTTTCATCTCAACCTTCCCCTCAATCTCCCCCATCTCCTCTCTTTATCTCTACTCCCAGCCTTCCCTATCCCTCACCATCAACCTTTACCCTCTTCTATCTCCTCTCCCCCCTCCCACTTCTCTCCCCCTCTTCCTTGCTTTATTCTTCCTCTCCAATTCTCTCTTTCATCTCTCTCACCCTTCCCCTTCTGCTCTACTCTCCTTTCTTCACCTCTCTCTTTTCTTTATTTCTTCTCCCTTATCTTCGCTCTCCTTCACACACATCATCATCACACCCCTCACGCTTCCCCTTTTTCTCTCCCTTCCATTTTCCTCTTCCCTCTCATCTTCCTCTTCACTTCTGCTCTCTCCCTCATCCCTTCTGATTAACCTTCTCTCTCCTTCACCCACATCTTCACCACACACCCTCCCGTCTCCCCTTCCCTCCACTCAGTCCCCTACTCCTTTGTTCATCCCTCCTTGTCCTTCACCCTGCCTATCCCACTCCACCTCCCCTTCTCCTTGCCTATCCCTCTCCGCCCTGCCCTTTCTATGCCCTTCCTTCCCCTTCCCTTTATCCTCACTTTCCCCCCTTCCCTACCCCAGGTATCCCATCCCCCCTTTCACCCTGACTCTCTCCCTCTCTTATATCCTCACTCTTCCCCTCCCCTTCTCTTCCACATAACCCCACTCTCTAATTCCTCCCTTCCCTCTTCTCCCTTCACCTTTGCTCCCAGTTTCCCCTCCCCCTCCCCCTCCCCAATCCTCTGCCCTATTCTGTACTTCTCCTCTCCCTATCTTCATCCCTCTCCCTCCTTTCCTCTCTCCCATCCTCTGCCCTCCCCTTTTCTCTGATCCCACTTTAACTTTCTCCCTCTCCATCCTAACCACCTCTCTAGTCCCAGTCTCTTCCTTTCCCTCCCCATCCCTCTTCTGTACCTCCACTCTCTCTCTCTCTCTCTCTCTCTCTCTCTCTCCACCAACTGCTTAACTGGGCCCAGACATGGCAAATGGACTTCAATATTATTACATGTAAGGTGTTAAACATTGGCAGCAAAAACGTAAGGGCCAGTTATAGCAAGAATATGGGTCAACTTTATAGTGTAAACCATGAAAAAGACTTAGACGTTAAATAAATATGTGATTTTTAACTAAGTTAACAGTGTACATAGGCTGTTAAAAAGGCCAATAAATTGAGTGGATTCGTAGGTACAGCATTCCAACATAAATGGAAATGATCGTCCTCCCCCTGTATAATTCCTTAGTATGCCCACAAATAGAGTACTGCGTCCAGTTAGGGTCACGTTATTTTAATATAGCTTTGGAGAAACGTAATGTGAAGGGTGACAAAAATGATACCATAGTTGAGAAATAAACGACATGAGGAACGATTAGATGAGTTGAAATTGTTCACCTTAACTAAGCGTAGACTACGATGAGATTTAATTCACGTACACAAAATCTTCAAAGGACATGATAATATGATTGTCGAAAGTGCTTCACAGCAGATCGGTCGAATTATACTGCAGACAATGGACATAAAATCGTTGGAATGAGTTTCTATTCACTGGAAGCTAAGTACTTCTACAACAGAACTGTAAATATATGGAATAAGTTGCCCCCATTGTGGTGGTGACATACAGTACTAATATTAACTCCCCTGAATAAGTATCTATCTTCTAATCCCCTGCTAAGCGTGTTCTCTTCTGAATAACACATTTATGAACTAAAATGTCTCTCAGTTCAAAACATAAAGGGCGTACCAATAACTATAGAATAACAACACACTGTTTCAGATGACAGGATGTTTCCCTTGCAGGTTAAATAACAATGAATATGATTTCCTCTCATCCTTTCCAATGAAATTTCCATGACACCTTTTCTGTGCCGTACAGTGTTCCTCTCACTATTTCCTGCCGGCTTCGGCTGGAGGGTTTGGTGGGTGGGGGGAGTCTTCCTGCTGTCCTATCCTTGTCTTTGACTGACGTTAGTCATAACCTATCCTGTACAAAACAGCCTCTAAGAGACCAATTGGTTTGTTGGTGTTTGCTTTCCTTTGTACTCCTATGTACACCATTTCTCTTCCTTCCTCTTCTTCTCCTTGTACCTCCCTCCTTCCTCTGTCCTTGCTTTCCCACGTCCCCATCTATCTCTCCCCTTTACTCCCAGTCTCCCCACCCCCCTTTCTCCTTTCGCTGATATTATTCTCTTCATCCGCTATCAAAAAATTTCCCTCTCTTTCCTCCTCCTCTTTCTCTGCCTCTACTCACTTTTCCAATTTTACCTGTTTCCGTTCCTTTAACCTTTCCCTTCCGCCCCCCTCCTCTACCCGTGCACTCATTCTCAGCCCATTCTCCTCTCATTCCGTCAATCACCCCTTACCTTCATCCTCTATACCCCCCATCCCACGTCTCCTACACCTTCCCTCCTCACCCAATCATCTTCTTATTTAGTCTCCCCCTCCACCCTTCCTCTCCCCTGCTGCCTCACCTAACTCTCTCATCCTTATCTCTCTTTCCATACCCAATACCCTCCCCTCCCCTCCCTTCCCTTCCCATTCTCATCCCCCTTTCCTTCTCTACTCCCCCTCTCCCTTCGTTCTGCAGCCACTTGTAACTCTTCCCTACCTTACCCAATCCTCTTTCCCTTCTAACTCAGTCTGTCTCTCCCTTCCCATTCCTCTTTCTATAATCAGACTCCCCTTCCCTTCCCCGCCTCCCCTCCCCTCCTCCCCTCTCTCCACTTCATACTCATTTCCTTCCCTCTCTCTCCATATCCCTCCCCCTCCCCTTTCTCCTCCATATTCTACTCTTTCCTCCCCCCCTCTCTCTCTCCCCGTTCCTATCTCACCTTCCTTCTCCACTCCTCTCCCCTATCCCTTCCTACTCTCTCCCTCCTCCTTCCTTTTTTCCTCTCTCCTCCTCCCCTCTTCCTCCCCTTTTCCTCTCTCCTCTCTCTCCCCCTACCTTCTCCTTCATTCCTCCCTCCCCCTTCCTTTCCCCTCAAGTCCCCTATCCCTTCCTTCCTTCCTACCTTCTCCCTCCCCCTTCCTCTCCCTTCTCTCTACCCCTCCCCTCTCCCTCCTCCGTCCTTTCCCCCCCACTCCCCTATCTCTTCCTTCCTTCCTACCCTCTCCCTCCTCCGTCCTTTCCCCTCCACTCCTCTATCTCTTCCTTCCTTCCTCCCCTCTCCCTCCCCAGTCAAATACCTTTACTTGCAGCAATACTAAACGCTAATACACAGCCGTAAAACACAGCACAGCCAACAATGCCGCTCCCGTGATAAAAGCCAGTTCAGGAGAGTTTTACACCCAACGCATTTACCAAGGTGTGTAAAAATGTGTAAGTGTAAACAAAATAAGGAGCCTCTAGTTGCGCTCTCTCTCTCTCTCTGAAAAAAAAGAAGAAAAAAAAAAAGAGGGGAGGTAAATTGCTAAACATGCTTTCCCTCCTCCCTCCCTCTCTCTCTCTCTCTCTCATAAAAGAGGGAAAAGTAAATTGCTAAACATACTTACGCTCTCTCTCTCTCTCTCTCTCTCTCTCTCCCCCACAAAAAAAAAAAAAAAAAAAAAATGAGGGGAGGTAAATTGCTAAACATGCTTTCCCTCAACCCTCCCTCTCTCTCTCTCTCTCTCTCTCTCTCTCACACACACACACACACACAAGGTAAATTGCTAAACATGCTTACCACCTCTCTCTCTCTCTCTCTCTCTCTCTCCCCGTGAACTGGAGCAAGAGTGACAAGTTCATAATGAGCTTGTTAAGGAGGTCCCATCCAGCCTATAGTCTGCCCTTCCCTTTCCTTCCCTTAATATTTTTCATCTCTCTCTCTCTCTCTCTCTCTCTCTCTCTCTCTGTTTATGGCTTTCACCACTTTAGTTCTCTTGTTCCCTCCCTCCCTCCCCTCCTTCTACCCACCCACCTACCTTATCTATTTTCTTACCTATCTATCGATCAACCTATCTATCTGTCCGTCTGTCACTCCATCTCAAATTGTTCCTTCTCTCCATCTGCCTTTTGCGTTCTTCTATCATGCAGTTTCTTTTTCATCACTTATTTCTCCTTCTTAGTATTATTTTCTTTTTCCAGTCATCGCTCACTTCTCATCCTTCCTTCGTACAACCCTCCCCATCTTCTCCACCTCCCCTTTTCTTACCTCTTTCTACCTCCTTCCTTCCTTCACCTCGATTACCACCCTCTGTCCTTCCTCTTTCGACTCCTCTTCCTTCATCGTACATTTCCCTTCCTCTATTTCCATTTTTCCCATCTCGTATCTAGGTTCCTCCCCTCTCCTCTCTCTTTTCTCCTCTATCACTCTCTGTCTCACCCACTACGTTCATACGCTCTCTTCTCTCTTCCTTATCCTTCCCTTTCTCTACTTCTCTACCTCCCTCTTTCTAACTTTCCCCTCCCTTGCATTCGTTCTTGCTTTCCCCTTTCACCATCACCTAGTTTCTCACTTCCTTCCCTCCTCTCCTTTTTCTTCCTCCGTCTCTTCCCCTTTCTCTCTTCCAACACCTTCTTTCCTACCACTTCCCACACTTTCCTCTTTCCTCCCTTCCTCCTTTTCCATCACCCTCTTCCCCGTCCATTTGTAGCAGCTTCCTCTCTCTTCTTCTGCCACCCTCCTCCTCCTCCTCCTCCTCCTATCTTCCTTGCCCTCCTCCCATCTTTCTTCGCTAAATCACCCATTCACTTATTCACCTCATTCTTCTTCCTCCCCTCCATGGCAGTCAATCCTCCTATTTCTCCAATAAATCACTTATGTATTTGGTCACCATGTTCTCTTTCCTTCCCTTCTTTTTCTCTCCTCCGTACCCTTCTTTTCCCCATTCTTTCCCTTCCTTCTTCCCCATTTCTATTATCCTATCTTTTCCCCTCTTCCTTCCACTTCCCCTTCTTTTCCTTCACTCCTCTTCTTCCCCATGTCTCTTCTATTATCCTATCTTTTCCCCTCTTCCTTCCACTTCCCCTCCTTCTCCTTCTCTACTCTTCCTCATTTCTCTTCTCTTATCCTATCTCTTCCCCTCTCCCTTTCTCTCCTCTTCCCTTTCCCTTCACTACTCTTCTTCTACAATTTCTCTTCTTTCATCCTATCTTTTCCCATCTTCCTTCCTCTTCCCCTTCCTTCCTCATCACTGGTCTTCACTTCTTCCTCATCTCTCCTTTTCTTATCCTATCTGTTTCCCTCCCATCCTTTCCTAACACCCTTCCTTCCAATACAGACGTGCACTACACCCCACGTACATACACTAACTAACTTAACTCCAAGGCTAAGAGGGGTAATAAATCCCAACCCGGAAATTATCGTCCAATCAGCTGAACATCAAGAGCTGGTAAGTTGCTGGACACTACCATCAGAGACAAATTACTTAATCGCTTTGGGCAGCATCACGTCATCAAAAGTTCACAGCATGGATTTCGGAGAGGTCGATCATCTATTTCCAAACACCTTTATTTATTTATTTATTTTCAGTGTTTTTGATATGCATGATAAATAAAAAATCATCATCATCATCATCACCATATCACCACAACCACCACCATCATCATCCGAAGTTTTTCCCCACCTAAGGACGAGGTAAGGGGAGAACCATCACCAGCCTGCCCAGTAGAACACACCACAAAAATCATGCTCAACCCCCGAACTCTGACGCTCCTAACAGACCTAACCATCGGCACATAATTTCCTTCGTAGTTTTCATTTTTCACGCTCACGCACTTCACATAAACCAGCCACATACAGTCAATAAGTGTCGATTTCCAGGAGGCTTTAGTTATCCCACCTCCCAGCCTCCTGCGATACCTGAAGTTTATGGCTACAGTGACAACGTGCTGAAGTGGATCAATAACTGACTAATGAGACTTGAAGAGTTGCTTGTAATGGGATAAAGACTGAATGAATGTTGTATGGGGAACGGCATTTTGTTTGTCTGTCTATTTACCTATCTATCTATTGCCAGACGCCTTAATCCCAGGAGTGGCTATGAATAAATCGCCTCCATGTTAACCTGTCCTGCGCCATCAGGCTGCCCCTCTGCAACTCACACCCCATTCTCTCTCACAGACTTCACCTCATCCCTTCACCTCATCTTCGGTGGCCCCCTCCCCCTACCCACCGTCACCTCACTCACACCCACTCTCCTGTCAGTCAGTCAGTCAGTCATTCTTCATACTCTCCACATGTTTCTGATCTACACACACTCTCCTGTCAGTCAGTCAGTCATTCTTCAAACTCTCCACATATTTCTAATCTACACACTCTCCTGTCAGTTAGTCAGTCAGCTATTCTTCATACTCTCTACAGTCTAATCTCCACACTCTCCGGTCAGTCAGTCAATCAGTCCTTCTTCATACTCTCCACACGTTTCTAATCTCCACACACTCCCCTGTCAGTCAGTCATTCTCTATACTCTCCACATAGTTTACATCTACATATAAAATACTGAGGGAGACCATGAGTTATAAAATATCCACATTAACTGACGATACAAAAGCTAGTAACAGAGTGCGTTCATCCTTTGGCTCAACCGTGGCAAATGGACTTTATAATTGGTAAATGCACCGACCTACATACTGGTAAAAATATAAAAGCAAGCCACAACAGAAGCAAAAATCAAATCAAGAACACAATCCACAACAGAAGAAAGATTTAGGAACAAACATCACGAACTGAAAACCAAAATCCAGTGAATAAAATCAATAAATAGTAAAGAGATTAACAGGATTTACAGACCACGAAGGGCTATGATCCGGGTGTGTACAAGTTTCAAAGGACATGATAATATGGCAGAGGATATACACTTAAATACAGCTGGGTTAAATTACAGTGGAGATAATGACGATAGGATAATTAGGTCATGTTTCCAGCCCAACGAAGCATTCCACAGGGTTGTCAACATATCCAACAAACTACCTGGGATGTGGGAGACTGAGAGAGATTATTATTCCCTTTTTTATCTCTCCTTTCCTTCGCTATTTCCTCTACTTCCGTCCTTCCTTCTTCTTTTCGTTCACTCATCTATCTGTCATTCTCTGTCTCTCTTTACATACCTCCTTTCATTTCTTTTTTCGTCCATGCCTCTCCTTCTCTCTCTCCTCTCCCTCTACTTTCCCGTTTTCCTTAGCATCAATTTCCTCCCCTTCCCCTTCACTCCGTCCTCTCTCTCTCTTCTCTCTCCACAATCCCACCCACCCTCTTCCCTCTTCTCCCCCTTCTACTCTCTCTCTCTCTCTCTCTCTCTCTCTCTCTCTCTCTCCAATCAGGGGAAACAATTAAAAACTCGGCACTAAATCACCAGTGCTTATTTGGGATGATTACTTGAAAGGCCCAAACGCGAGGCTGTATTAGCAGTTATTACCAGCGAAGGAAGGAAGGAAGCAAGCAAGGAAGCAAGGAAGGAAGGAAGGAAGGAAGGAAGGGAGGGAGGGAGAAATGAATAATGAATTAAAAAGGAAAGGAGAGGACAGAAGGGAAGGAAGGAAGGAAGGAAGGAAGGAAGGGAGGGAGGGAGGGAGGGAGGGAGGGAGGGAGGAAGAAAGGAAAGGAGGGGGAGGGATAAAGAAAGGGAGGGAGGGAGGGAGGGAGGGAGGGAGGAAAGGAGGGGGAGGGATAAAGAAAGGGATGAAGGAAGGAGAAAGGGAAGAAGGAAGAAAGAAAGCAGGCAGGCATGCAAACAAACAGGGAAGCAAAGAAGGAAAGAAAGAAGGAATCAAGCAAGCTTGTAAACAAACAAACAAAGAGGCAGAAGAAGAAACAAGGAAGGAATCAAGCAAGCATGGAAGGAAGAAAGGAGGGACATATGGGTGGATGGATGGATGAACGAATAGGCAAGGAAGGTAAGTAAGAAAACAGAAAGAATTTGCGATGGAAGGAAGGAGGAAGGGAACGAATGAACGACGGGAAGGAAGGAAGAAAGGAAGGAAGGAAGGAAAGAAGGAAGAGGAGGAAGGAAAGAGGGAAGGAAGGAGGGAAGCAAGAGAGACGAAGAAGACGGATATATAGGATGCAGAGAAAACGTGAAAGAAAGAAAACGAAGATGAGGGAGAGAAGGCGGCGAGGGGAAAGGGAGAAAGGAGGTAAGGGGAAAAGAGAGGGAAAAGGGAAAGATATGGGAGAGAGAGGATGAAGACAGGGAATGAGAGCGAGGAGAAAGATAGGGGAGAGAGAGGGGAAGGCAGACAGGAGAAAGAGGAAGTGAAAGACGTGGGAAGGAAAGAGAGTAGAAAGATGGGGAGAGGGCGATGGATGGGACAGAGAAAATGAGGAGAGGAGAAAGAGAAAGGAGAGAAGAGCGATAGGGTGATGTAAGAAAAAGGGTATAGAAAAAGAAGAGAAAAAAGGGAAAGAAAGAACGGAGAGAGGCATATGGGAAGACGTGGAGAAAAGAGAGGAGGGATGAGAGTATGGTGAGAGAAAGAGAGGAGGAGGAGGAGGAGGAGGAAAAATGACAGATTAAAGAGCGCAAGAAGATGACAGACACAAGAAGACAAATCAAATATTAGAGAGAGAGAGAGAGAGAGAGAGAGAGAGAGAGAGAGAGAGATATGTTGCTGTTCGAAAGGCCCCGAGTTCGATCCAGCACTGATACAGAAAACCAATGGATGGCTTGTATTTCGCTTTTTATCTTCCACAATCCATACCGACACGTCATAAAACACAAACACACACACACACACACACACACACACACACACACACACACACTCGAAACAATACAGAACACAGATAAGACTATCTATATCTATTGCCAGACGCCTCAATCCCGTTTGGGGTGGCCACAAACAAATCGCCTCCACGTCGCCCTGTCCCCCGCCATTTCACTGCCCTGCTCCCAACTCACACCCCCCTCTCTCATATACCTCTTCACCCCATCCCTCCATCTCATCCTCGGCCTCCCCCTCCCTCTTTCCCCCTCCACCTCACTCACATACACTCTCTTCGTCAGTCTTTCACCCTCCATCCTCTCCACATGGCCAAACCATCTCAGTGTGTTCCTCATAACGCTTCCTATCACATCCACATCCACACCACAACGCTCCTTTATATCCTCATTCGTCAGCCTGTCTCTCCATGTGACTCCACAGGCTCCTCTTAAATAACTCCTTTCCACTGCTCTCACTCTTGACTTGTGTCCTTCCAACAACGTCCAAGCTTCACTTCCATACGTTAGAGTTGGTATCACAATACTGTCATGTAGTAACTTTTTCACTTCCATGCTCACTTCCCTGTTTCTTATCACTGTTTTCAAAGAACCAGCAACCTTTCTTCCCTGCTGTACCCTTTCAAGCACTTCAC
Organism: Coenobita brevimanus; assembly: GCF_032717465.1. Lineage (NCBI taxonomy): Eukaryota > Metazoa > Arthropoda > Malacostraca > Decapoda > Coenobitidae > Coenobita > Coenobita brevimanus. The sequence goes on along the minus strand of NC_136959.1, from coordinate 56,028,606 downwards.
CCTCCAAACCTCCATCCTCACTCATCACACTACCCAAGTACTTAAACTTACTTTCATTTTCCAATTCCTCACCATCCAACCTCGCTGTACATTCACTGACTGCACCTCTCTCAAAGACGATCACTTTACTCTTCACTACATTCACCTTTAGATTCCGTTTCTTACACACTCTCCCAAACTCATCCACCAAGCCTTGCAGCTCCCCTTCGTCTTCATTCAACAACACAGAATCATCTGCAAACAACAGTACAGGGAGTTTCCAAACACTATCCTCTCTCACCAGGGCCACTCCAACATCCACTACCCTACCTTGTACCTCTTTTATTACCCCATCCATGAACAGATTGAACAACCATGGAGACATGACACATCCCTGTTTCAACCCAACCTTCAAAGAGAAAAATTCACAGATAAGACAAAAATGGAAAATGAAGTTTGAAAGGAAAGTGGACGAAAAGAAAGAATATTAAAAAAAAATGAAAAAATAAAATAGACAGAAGGAAGTGGAAAAGTAAGGTAAAAACGGACACACACACACACACACACACACACACACACACACACACACACACACACACACACACAACGTCGATTTTAACATACACATAAATCGGTGGCGTAAAAATGTGACGCGATCACGTACACCACCACCACCACCACCACCACCACCACCACCACCACAACAACAACAACAACAACAAATTTAATTATAACAAAAACACCCAGCCCCTAATCCGGTGTTTTCAGTACAAACAACACAAGTGATGGATTACATGATAAACAAATGAATGAACACAAAAAAAACACCGCCAATAGCAAGATCATCATCATTATCACCATCACCATCACCGTCGTCGTCGTCATTTGTATCAATAAAAAAACAATAACATACAGACACATCCGATACGTCATCATCATCATCACCACCATCATGCTCATCATCAGCATCATCAGTCACCATCATTATCCTCCTCTTCCTCCTCCTCATCATCATCATCATCATCCTCATCATCATCAGACCCGGGTGCAATCTGACACAGGGCCAAAACTAACCAAACTCAGAGAACCAAAAAAACATTATTATACGTGTGAGGCAGAGGGCGTGACTTGCGTACCAGAGAGAGAGAGAGAGAGAGTGTTGAGGTGGAGTGTGCCAGGATCCTAATAACACATCAGAGTGGCGACACGAGGCCTGCGAGCAATAAGAGCAAGACGAACCAATAAGGAGTTTATTACTGCTCTCACCGCTGCCTCTGGTGTCATCATCCTGTGTTTTACGTCCTGTGCAACCTTAAGGATACACGCGTTCTTGCTGAGGTGGGTGTTGCTGAGGGATGCGGTGGCTCAGCAGAATTATGGTGCCAGGTGTGCAGAAGCTTGGAATTTTTGCTCGTTACTATAGCCGGTCTGGTTTCATCTGACAGAACTGGGCCACACCCACAACTTGCTCAGTAAGTTGTGTTTGCATGAAATTCTACAGTCCTCACTTTCAGTGTGCGAATGAGGTTCCCTGATTACCAATCATATCGATCCTCCACTCTGCCTGTACCTGTCCATCAGCTGAGGAGAAAGGGGCAAGGGATCTTTGTCAGATGAAAACAAACCGGCTATGGACTCTGCTGTTTCCAAGGACACTGCCTTGCCGTTGAGAAGCCTGTGCATCCCAGTGATCAGTGATGCTATGCTAGTCATGTGGAACCATACTTGGCAAAATCTAGGTGGAACTATACTAAACAGACTCTGCTTGTAGAAGCCTGCCATTTCACTCCACTGTGCACAATAATAACTACTCAGGCATATCAGAAAGACATATAAGAGGGGTTCTCCACAAATACTAGGAGAGGAGTAATACTAATACTACCATAGCGACTACGACTACCACTACTACTACTACTGGTGCTGGTGTAAGTTGTTGAGGTGTGGTGTGGGGTGCTGTCTTACCGGAGCCATGGCACGACCGTCTCGCTGACGTGACGACCAGCTGCACCCACGTCATTGGACAGCCGCCGCCCTCTGGTGTACGGGACGAGGTGGTCAGACGTGAAGAGTGGGGGGTGGTGACGTGTGGGGAGGGGGAGGTAACGTGTGGGAGGGGGAGCAGTAACGTGTAGGGGTGGTGGTGACATGTAGGTGACGTGGGAGACAAAGAAGTGACATAAGGAACGAGGTGGTCAGACGGCTGTAGGTACGAGAGATGACGTGAAGTAACTGGGAGGTGACGTGTTGAAGTGACAATGAGGGTGGTGCTAACGTGACAAAGGGGATGAAGTGACGTGGAAGGAGGGCAGTGATGTGACGGGGGAATGCGAGATTACGTAGCGGCGTGAGGGGTGACTTGCAGGGGAAGGGGTTGAAGTGACGATGGGAATGAGGTGACAAGGCGACCGGGAAAAGCTGCAATCAATAGAAGTCCGAACTGGAGTGACTGATGGACGAAAAGGTGACACCTGAAGGCGAACAACTTATACTATGGCTGTCAAAATACGAAAACGAAAAGAAACGAAAAAAAAAAAAGTGATTAAGGACTGCCAGCCAAAAAAAAGAGGCAAAAGTGACAAAATTACCATGACGAGGAATAGAGAGAGAGAGAGAGAGAGAGTTACAGGAAGACAAAATGACGATAGGTAACAACACATACGAGGAGACGCAGTGAGTTATGTTATGAGGGACGAATGATGATGATGATGGATTTGGCAGCGGGTGGTGATAGGGTGGTGGTGAGATCTGAGAGGGGGTGGTGAGGGAAGATGTGGCTACGGGAGATGAACTGACCTTGGGGGGGATGAGAAGACTGGGGGTTTGTTAGGCCTAAGGGAAGTTATGCTGGTGAATACAATATGATGACTGACAGATAGATATAGATAGATAGACGGGAAGGTAGATAGACTGATAGATGCTTGGGTGATAGGGTAGTGAGTAGGGTAAATAGATAAAGAAGAGGTGGATAAAATGAGACAGCAGGGAGATACGATGGTGAATACGAAATATAGTTAAGGATGGACGGATATGTGAAAACTATGAGAGAGAGAGAGAGAGAGAGAGAGAGAGAGAGAGAGAGAGAGAATCTGTCTACGCCAAGACTATAAAACCGAAGATAGGATGAAATGACGAGAGGGTTAACGGACGAGTTGATGGGGGTGGCTGGGTTGATGGGGTGGTGCTGATGGGGGTGGGTTGATAGCGTGAGGTGAGGGGATGGATTGATGGGGTGGAGTGAGGTGGTTCAAGGGATGGACTGATGGGACGAGTTGACGTGGTTGATGGGGGAAGCTGACGGGCGAGGTGACGTGGGCTAACGGGCTGATGTAGAGTAGACTGGAGGAGTTGAGCTAAAGGGATGAAAAGCTGATGGAATGGAAATGGCACTACTTCTTTGTTTGGAGGATAAGAAAAGGAAAATTGTCGTGGTTAAGGTCTACAGTAATTTACCTATACCTTACATTTAGTCTAAGAATCGGTATATAAAAGCAGTTACTTATAATGTAGAGAGAAGAAACCAAAAGCGATCATCCAGCAAAAATTCGTCCCTCCCACAGCATGAAAATAAACGAATAAATAAAAAAATAAACAAAAAAAATCAAGATCTTATTGTCTGACAGAGGAGGTCGTAAGCAGAGGGAAAGGTAGACTGAAGAGGATAGTTTCAGAGCTGACAGTTGTGTAGGTAACTAAGAAAATAAGAAAAGTGATGACTACGCGAACAGACGGGTGCTGCATGCCCGTCGTAAAGGCAAGATACGGAGGCTGGGAGTTCAGAAGAGCAATATCCAGTGTAATAGCGATAGTAAAGTGAGAGTTATGCTACACTGCGGCGAGGGGAGAGGGGCCAGCTCTCCCTAATCCCATGCTTTACCTATCAGTGCCTATTTCCTATTATCTCCGTATGTCTATCTATCTATCTATATATCCACTACTTACCCCCCCTGCAAATCCTGCCCTTACCAATCTACCTCTATATCTGCCAGTAAGTTCATCTATCTATCTATCCATCCGTCTATCTATCTTTCTTCCTTCCTTTATCTATCTATTTATTTGTCTTTCCCTCCCTCCATCTATCTGCCTATCTTTGCATCCTCCATCTATCTAACTATATATCTATCTTCCCAATTTATCCACCAACTCTCTCTCTCTCTCTCTCTCTCTCTCTCTCTCTCTCTCACACACACACACACACAGTCTATTAACGAACTGTATCTTTCCAAACATCTGTGTACCTGCCTACCCAATTTATTCTCTCTCTCTCTCTCTTTATATATATATATATATATATATATATATATATATATATATATATATATATACGCTGATATCCACAAGGAAAAGGAAACACGGTATATCACGAGCGCTTTGGTGTATTCACATGTTCAGGGCACAGCTCTCCCCTGAAGATGTGAATACACGAAAGCGCTTGGGATATACTGTGCCTCTATTTCCCTGGCAACAAATCATCTACCTGCCTACCAACCCTCCATCTATTCACCCAGCATCCACAATCAGTCGAACTATCCACCTAACTATCCATCCAGCTCGCTAACTACACACGCAAACCAGCAATAACAGGATCCAGACGGCCATAAACAAGGATAAACAACTCATTAGGCCAACTTTAACATTATCGGCAAATTCAAGCACTTAGTTCATAAAAATCGCTTAATCGCTGTGAAATTACGAAGTTTAATTGGACAGGACCTGCAGCACCGAAGGAAGGAAGGAAGGAAGGAAGGAAGGAGAGGAAGGAAGGAAGGAGAGGAAGGAAGGAAGGAAGGTCGACGGAGGGAAGGAGAGAGCAAGAATGGAAGGTGAAAGGAGGGATGGAATGGAGGATGGCAGAATGGTGAAAGGAAAGGACGAGAGACGTAAACGAAAGAAACAAAGAACAAAAGGAATATACACACACAAACAAACAAGGAAAGAATGTGAAATCAATACGTGGCAGGTACGGGAAGAGATGAAAGAAAAGAGACACAAGGAAACAAAGAAAAAGAGATAGAGAAATAAAAGATAAAATAATAATGGCAGGAATGAAAGTGAACTGGAAAAAAAAGAAAGAAAAAAAAGTAGTAACGTACAAAAAGAAAAAAGACAACACGATTAAACTGTCTACTAAATGAACACTTCTTTACCTTCATTAATTAAAAGAAGCCTAACTCAAGTAAACTAACCTTGTCCAAACTTTCTTGTAATCTATCCCATCCTCCTAATTTTACTCGAAAGCTGCCTTAATCCAGCTCAGTAAAATCCAGCCTAACAATTTTACTACATTCTATTACAGCATCAATTACTAACCATGATACCGTGATAAACTTGATGCACATAACTTAACCTCTTGTAATATACCACTATGAAGCAGGTTTTGTTGGTGTTTAGCGAATACCAACAAAACCGGGAATGTAAATATATGACAAACTAACCTAACCTCTGAGCTTAGCCTAGCATAACTCAGGCTAACCAAAAGCAGACTAATTCCTCTCAATCTATCCTAACCCGATCCCTATAACGAAACATACCCAAACATATTTTTACCTAACCTATCCTATCCCAAACCCATCTCAACTTAGCTTTAACCCATCACCGTAACCTGACTCAATACAATTTAGCCAAACCTAATTCAACCCTTGCCCTCACCAAACCTACCCCAGCCTAACCTAACCAAAACTAACATGATCCTACCCAACCCTAAAATCTCATCCTAACCCACCCCACCCCACCCCATCTCACGCGGGGGGGGGTGTAAGAGGGATGGGGTGGGGTGGGGTGGGGGCCAGCAATAAAGCCAGCCTCCATAGAAGCGCGGACGTACTTCTCCTTAATCTCGTCAGAAATCCTACGCTTCAGGGACTTGTCAGGGGCGGGGGATGAGGGTGGTGGTGGTGACGGCCGCTGCACTGCCTCGCCACTCATCTCACTAGGCAAGCCACGTCATTTTACACGCTTCAGGCAGGGGTCAAAGGGGCCTGTGCTTCTCTGATGGATGGGGAGGGAGGAAGGGGGCTGTCCTGAGAATAAGGTATGGGCTGGAAATGGGATGGTGAAAATGGGGACTGAAACTGGAGTGGTGAGACAAGGCTGGGTGGATGTGGGCTGTGGTGAGTGGGTGGAAGTGAGCTGTGGTAGAATATAATGGGTGGAAGTGGGCTGTGGTAGAATATAATGGGTGGAAGTGAGCTGTGGTAAAATATATGTAATGGGTGGAAGTGGATTGTGGTGAGAATATAATGGGTGGAAGTGGGTTGTGGTGAGAATATAATGGATGGAAGTGGGTTGTGGTGAGAATATAATGGGTGGAAGTGAGCTGTGTTGAGAATATAATGGGTGGAAGTGAGCTGTGTTGAGAATATAATGGGTGGAAGTGAGCTGTGGTGAGAATATAATGGGTGGAAGTGAGCTGTGTTGAGAATATAATGGGTGGAAGTAAGCTGTGGTAGAATATAATGGGTGGAAGTGGGCTGTGGTGAGAATATAACGGGTGGAAGTGGGCTGTGGTAGAATATAATGCGTGGAAGTGGACTGTGTTGAGAATATAATGCGTGGAAGTGGGTAATGTTAAAAGGAATAATGGAAATTGGAAGGGTTGTGTTTCCTTACTGAATAGGGATGGGGTGAGAAGAGATTTAATGGAGGGGGGCTGTGGTGAGAATAGGCTGAATGGAGGGGGACTGTTGTGAGGAAATAGGGGTGGAGGGGGTTGTGGTTAGGACATAAATCTTGGAAGGCAGACAGTGAGGAAAGATGGATGGAGTTGGTGCTGGTAAACCCCTTGTGGAAAATACGAGATGGTGAAAATAGGCTTGTTGTGGTTAGAATACACAGAGAGGGGCTGGGACGCTGAGAATAAAGCTTAGAAAAGTGCTGGAAACATTGTAGTGGAAGTACGCTGCGAGAATATAGTTGTTCCATGGTGAGAATACACTGGGAGGTAGTTGGTTATGCTAAAGGTGTGATGGAGGGTAGAAAGACTGTTCCTCTGCTGGATTGGAGGTTATGGTGGCAATACACAGAGGAGGTGGGGTGGTGCTTAAAACGGACTGGATGGTGATAAGAACAGATGTGATGAAATGGGGATAGTGAGAAAATAGATTGGGTGGTGTGGGTAACTTGATGGAAGTGGAAAGACGGAAGGGAAGGGAGGGGATGTGAGACAAGTGAATGTAATGAGCGATGGAAACAGCAAAAGGAGTGAAATGAAAGGAGGGAAGAGAGTGCCTGAGAAGGAAGAGAGTAGGAAAAGAGACTGGAAGGGAAGGGATTGGAGGGATGGAAAATGTGGAAAAGAAGTGGAAGGAGAGAAGGTATGGCAAGTGAAGAGAACAGAAGAATGGGAGGGGAACACAAGAGGTGAAGGAATGGGAGTGAAGTGAATGGAAGCGGAGATTACAAGCATCTGCACTCGCTGTGCTCCGGATGCCAATTGTCCTGCCGGGACGCGGTGGCTTGGCCATCGCTGGAGCACAAAAGTGGCCACAACCTCATCACAGAATATCAGTCTGCTCTCTCTCTCTCTCTCTCACACACACACACACACACACGGACCTGTGTGTGTGTGTGTGTGTGTGTGTGTGTTTGCAAAACTCTACGCATTTTACCGCCCAAATATCACTAACAAAGCCGTCGAAGTTGGCTTCAAAACACCCGCCTCAGATGACATGAATCTAGAATAAACTTGGAACGGTATTATCAGGTCCCAAGGGTTGCTTACACATGTAAACACCGCACACACATAAACTTACTTCACTAGTGTAGTTGGACGAGAGAGAGAGAGAGAGAGAGAGAGAGAGAGAGAGAGAGAGAGAGAGAGAGTGACGTGACAGGTAACAGAGAAGATGGAGGGAGGGAGGGAGAGAGGGAGAGTAAAATACACTGACAGGCATAGGAGGCCAGGGTAAGGGAGAGAGATGGAAAGGGGAAAAAACTAGAAAAGAGGAGAGAAAGAAAAATGAGGGGAAAGAATGAAAAGAAAATGAACGAGGCTTGGGATGGGGATAATTAACTGGAGAGAAGATGGAAAGAAATTGAGAGAGAGAGAGAGAGAGAGAGAGAGAGAGAGAGAGAGAGAGAGAGAGAGAGAGAGAGAGAGAATGGAAAGGCGAGGGAAGGCTTCGGAAGACAAAAATATGAAGGGATGAGAGAGAGAGAGAGAGAGAGAGAGAGAGAGAGAGAGAGAGAGAGAATGGGGATGGAAAGACGAGGAAGGCTTCGGAAGACAAAAACATGAAGAGATGAGAGGCAAGAGAGTGGAAATTCGGATTCTGGAAGCAAAAGGAGAATGAGAAAGGGAGATGGACACGAGTAGGAGGGACAGACGACTATAAATTTAAAGAATGTACATGGGAAGGGAGAAGAAGGAAGGGAGGGAGGAGGAGGAAGGAAAAGGAGGGAGGAGAAGGGAGAGAGAGACAAGTAGGAGGGTTAGATGAGGATAAACAGTGAAGAAGGAGGAAAATGAGGAAAGGCAAGACATGGAAGGAAAATATAAAGAGGAATGAGGCTGACGGAAGTATTATGACAAGAGTAAGTGTCTTTCGTTTCTCCTCCTCGCTGCTGCACGCCGCCTGTGATGTGGCATGCAGGCTAATCACATGTACACCTTCCTACTCTTTCACACATGATCCTAGGAAATATACATGAGAGAGAGAGAGAGAGAGAGAGAAAATGAGTTTGGCGGATGAAGGGAGGATAAGAGGATGTGCAGGGACAAGGAGAGAAGAAGCGGGAGAAATAGTCTATATGAGGGAGGGTGGTGTGTCGGGGAGGAGGGTCGTTACTGAGTAGGGAGAGACATGCTTTGAGGTCCTCTGTTGAAGCCACCACTCTCAGGATTCGGTGTCGGGCAACAAATACACATAGACTGATATAGCACACAAAACGATACAGTACACGCAAAGACAGGCAGGTAGATAGATAGACAGATAGACAGACAGATAGATAGATAAATAAATAGACAGACAGACAGATAGACAGACAAATAGACAGACTGATAGATAGAGACAGAGAGCCCTAGACAGAAAATTTCCGAAAAGAGATGGAAGCGTGGGTTGAAATAGAGTGACGCTTTTGTGGCGGCTACACCTCACGGGCCTCACAGGATGGGGCGTTGGGTAACAGACAGATGGACAGACAGAAAGACAGGCAGAGAGAGAGAGAGAGAGAGAGAGAGAGAGAGAGAGAGAGAGATCAGTAACGAAAAGAGGTTTGAGAGAAGAGAATGACGGGAGCAAAGAAGGCACGAGAATGAGGGAGAAAGAGACTGGAAGAAATGACGATGTGAAAGAGGAACAGGAGACAAGAAGACAAGGAACGGGGGAAGGAAGAGGAAAGAGGGAAGGAAGGATAAGGAGGAGGATGGAAGAAGGGAAGGAAGGAAGGAAGGAAGAAAAGGTGGGAGGGAGGGAGGCAGGGAGGGTGAAAGGAAGAAAGGAAGGAAATAAGCAAGGAAGGAAGGAAGGAAGGAAGGAAAGAAGCTAGGATGGATGGCTGAAGGGATGGGAAGGGCGGAAGGTAGGAAGGGTGGGAGGGAGGGAGGGGGCGAGTGAAGGAGAGAAAAAAGGGAGGGGCTAAAAGAAAGAAAGAAAGGAGGAAGGACGGAGGGAGGAGGAAGAAAGAGGAGGAAGTAAGACAGTGGGTCACGGTATAATAAAAATGACGCGTGGGAAAAGTGTGTCAGAGCGGATTGAAACTCCCTCTAGTAGTTCCAAACTCCCCTTAACTGGATTTAAACTCTCATAGTCGGTTCCAATCCCCCCCCCCCGGCTCGGTTCAAAACATATTGGTCGGTTCAAAACATCGTGGTCGGTTGAAAACATACCCTTGGTCGGTTAAAAACATCACTCTTGGTCGGTTCAGAACAATAGTCGGTTCAAAACACCCCTGGCTGGGTGAAAAGAACACCCTTAGTTGGCTGAAAACATATCCTTGGTCTATTCAAAACATCACCCTTAGTCGGTTCAAAACATCACCCTTGGTCGGTTCAAAACATCACCCTTGGTCGGTTCAAAACATCACCCTTGGTCGGTTCAAAACATCACCCCTGGTCTGTTCAAAACATCACCTTTGGTCGGTTCAAAACATATTGGTCGGATCAAACCATCACCCTTGGTCGGTTCAAAACATCTCCTTGATTACTTAAAATCGTACCCTTAGTCGGTCCGAAGACGCCCTTCACTGAACCAAAACATCCACTCAAGTCAGTTTGAAGCTTCCTTTCAGTGACTCGAAGCTTCCCGTCAGTGATTAGAAGGTACCCTTTATTGATTCGAGGGTACCCTTTATTGATTCAAAGGTACCTTTTACTGTTCTGAAGGTAACTTTTATTGATTCGAAGGTACCTTTTATTGATTCGAAGGTACCTTTTATTGATTCAAAGGTACCTTTTATTGAACTGAGGCTTCCACTTTTTGATTCGAACCTTCCATTTATTGATTCGAAGCCTCACTTTATTGATTCGAAGCTTTCCTTTACTGGTTAGAAGCTTTCCTTTATTGAGCCCAAGTACCCCTCTGGCTGGTTCGAAACTTCCCTTTAGTCGGTTCAAAAAGTCCCCTTCCATGGTTCTACAAATTCTTCAGTCGGGCCTGAAACTCCCCATGTCTAACAGAACCTCCCTGTCGTCGGGGTGAACCTCGTCGTGGTGGGTTCAAAAACATCCCCTTGGCCGGTTCGCAACAGTTTCCACTCAGGTTGTTCAGAATCCTTATATTAATTGGAGGACGTCCACAAGGACGGATGGAGGTGAAAGAGAAATGGAGGTGAAGGGGAGGGAGGGAAGGAGAGGGAGGGAAGGAAGGTAGGTAGGTTGGTAGGTAGGGAGAGAAGCAGAGGGGATGGTGGGAGGAAATGAGGGAAGGAAAATAGAAGACAGGAGAGAAATGAGGGAGGGAAGACATGGAAATATGGTATAGTAGGGATGGATGGAAAGGGGGAAGAAAGTAGAGCAAGAAGAGATATGAGAGGCTGGGAGGGAAAGAGGAGAAGGAGAGAGGAACGGAGAGGATGGGAGGAAGATTGGAATGGACGGAGAGAAGCAGAGTGGCAGGGAGGAAAACGGGGGAGGAAGGTAGGGACTACATTATGAGGATGGGAAGGAGCGTGGGGGGCAGAGGCATGGAGATACGGGATGACAGACAGAAGGGTAAATGGAGGAAGAAAGTAGGGAAAAGGGAAGGGAGGGAGGGAGGAAGGGAGGGAAAAGATGGAGATATAGGGAAAGTATTGGAGGTCGGGAGGGAGAAAAGGTGTGGTAGGAAAGGAGGAGGAGGGGAGGAAAGTAGGGTAAAAAAGGTATATGAGAGAGAGAGAAAGAGAGAGAGAGAGAGAGAGAATGACGTGACAGGTAAGAGATGATGGAGGAGGAGGGGAGGGAGGGAGGGAAAATGATAAGTGCCAGAAGGAAGGTGTGTGTGTGTGTGTGTGTGTGTGTGTGTGTGTGTGTGTGTGTGTGTGTGTGTGTGTGTGTGTAAGGGGGCTGGGAAAGAAGAGAAAAGGGAGGGAGGAAGAAAGAGAGGGAGGAAGGAAACAGAGGGAGAGAGGTAGCAAGAGGGACGGAGAAAAGAAAGGAAGTAAAGAGGGGAAGAAAAGAAAGGGAGGGAGAGATGGAAAAGAGAGAGAGAGAGAGAGAGAGAGAGAGAGAGAGAGAGAGAGAGAGAGAGAGAGAGAGAGAGAGAGGGATAGAAGAACTCAGAACTGACAGTCCCTCCTAATCTCTAGCTGAGAGAGAGGAAGGAAGGGAGGTAAGGAGGGAGGGAGGGATTTAGGGAGGGGAAGATAGAAGGAAAGGCGGATCTGCGGAAGAAGGAAGGTAAGAACAGAGGGAGAAATGTAGGGAGGGCGGGAGGGAGGAATGGAGGAAGAAAGGAAGGTGAGGTACGGAGGGGGAGGGGGAAGAAAGGTGAGGTAAGGAGAGAGGAAGAAAGGTAGGGAGAGAGCGGGAGGGAGGAAGGGAGGAATGGAAGGAGGGAGGAAGGAGAGGTAAGGGGAGAGGGAGAAAGGTAGGAAGAGAGAGCGGAAGGAAAGGAAGGTGAAAAGGGAAAGAGGGAGAGAGGAAGGAAAGGAGGGAGAAAGAGAGGAGGGAGAGAGGAAGGAGAGAGAGACAGAAATGAGACAGGAAAGGAGGGAGAGCGAAAGCAAAAGAGGGAAAGCGGGAGAGAGAAAAGGAGGTAAAGAGGAACTGAAGGAGGGAGAGAGAGAGGGACAAAGTATACAAGGAGCAGAGGAAGGAAAGAGATATGGAGGTAGGTAGGGAGGGAGGGAGGAAAGGACGAACAGAAGCAAAGGAGGGAGAGAGGAAGGAAAAGAGGGAGAAATGTAGGGAGAAAGGGATGAAAGGTACGGAGAGAGGGAAGGAAAGGTAGGGAGTGAGGGAAGATAGACTGAGAGAGAGGGAGAAAGGTAGAGAGAGGGTAGAAAGGTAGGGAGAGAGGGAAGAATGATAGGGAGAGAGGGAAGAAGGGTAGGGAGAGAGGGGAGAAATGTAAGGAGAGAGGAGAAAGAAAAGAAAGAAGGAAACAAATCTCTCTCTCTCTCTCCACACGAAATTGGTAGCGTTCCTAGTAACTGTGGTTGTCGTGGTAAAAATGTTGGCTGCTGTTGTGGTGATGATGGCGGTGGTTGTGGTTGTGGTAATCGTGGTGGAATTGTGGTACTGATGGGTATGGTAGCGGAAGTGGAAGTTGTGGTTATGGTGGTAGTTGTGGTTGTATCAATGGTGGTGATATGTAGTAATAACAGTGGTGGGTGTGGTGCTAGTGGTGGATGTGGTTGTAGCTGTATTGGTGCTGGTTATGGTATGGCTGTAGGGGCAATGGTGGTTGTGGTAATGGTGGTGGATGCGGTAAAAGTGGTGTTGGTGGCGGATGAAAGTGGTGGTGGCTGTGGAGGTAGCTGGAATAGTAGGGATGGTGGTAGTAGCGGTAGTAGTAAGGATGGTAGTAGTAGTAGTAGTATGGATGGTGGTGGTAGTAGGTGGAGTAGTGGTGATGGCAGTAACAAGTGTAGGCCTACTGATGCAGTCATACTACATAACGGGGCAGCCACACCAGCAGAGGCCAGAGCATCAGTGGTATCTTAATCACAACTGCAAGATGAATGATGGAACACTGCGGCGAAGAGAGAGACAGCGACGGAGATTTATGGCGGCGAGACGGAGCGAGATGACAGCAGTGAGACAGAGTGAAGTGACAGATTGGACAGCCTTTGATTCCATCCCTATTAGAAATACTGTATGGAGTGAATTTCCCTCTCCCTCTCTCTCTCAGTCTAAAATAACGACCAGATAAAACCCGTACCATACTGGAAATTTGAGACGAAGCAAAGATGGGAGGGTGGAAACCGTAGGAGGAGTGTTTTGATATTAAAGCTTTGAGTCAGGGAGGGTGGAGGGGAAGACCTTGGATATGTTAAGGCATTGGAGAAATTTTCAGAGATCTTAAAAGGAGGATGACCTGGGGCCGTATTTATGATCACTGCCAATATTTAAAAAGTCTCCATAATTATTAACTTTTTTCCACATATCGCTTTATTTTTTGTATTTTGTAATTTTAATAATCACTCTAATTTAATACTGAAGTGTCTGGTAGATGTGTATGTGAAAAGAAATGTAAATACAATCTTACACACTACTCGGACTTAAGAGAATTTATATATACAAGCTCAAGACGTGGTTTCCTTACACGATTGTTGAGAAAGAATTAATTAGATGGATGAGATCGAATTTAGTGATGAGATGCTAAAGGAAAGTTCTAGAGAGGAAGTAGGAGGGAAGAGGAATACCAGAAAAACACACGGGATGGTCGACTTCTTGTGCGTTGCGGGGACGGGCCAATCAGTGTTACCAGCGACTGTCCTGCCCAATTTATACACTTCCTACTTCCACCGTCACACCCACGCCCACACAAACACACTGAGCCGTCCCCGCAACACACAAGAAACCCCACCGAGTTTCCAGTGTAGCGCTATTTACGGATCGCCTGTGTTTAATCAGATACAGGTAAGACAAAGGTAAACAGCAGAGTTAATCAAGAAACTTCAGGGTGAGGGACAAGAGAACAAATGAGGTGTTGTGTCCTAAGGTATGTATGTATGTATTTATGATGTAATTCACCGGGTCGGTCAGGATCACTTGATGGTCGTGATCGTCAGCATTTTACCCTACCGGAAGGGAGCTGAGAGCTCATATAGTCCGATCTAAGGGCAAGGCTGTGACCTTCACACACCCACACACCCGTCCCCTTGCTCAAGGGGGACAGTAACCACCCACTTCTTCAGTGAAACTTTTCGCAACCTGAGCAAGGCGCGAACTCCCGTCTACCAGATGGCAAGAGAGAACGTTACCACTGCGCCAGCGTTGTATGAATGTATGTATGTATGTACGTAAAACAGCCACTGGGATATTTGACTTGGAGATGTTGGTGGATGTTGTGGATGTTGTCGTAACTATACTGGATAGTTCTGAACTTTTAGTACTGGGCTGATGTGGCGGGAGTTGTGATGGTTTTGGTAGTAAGAGTTGTAGTTAATAGATTGAAATGGCGGTAGTTGTGATCGTCTGAAGTATTTTAAGGTTGAATGCTTTTTGATTTTTATTTTGTGATTTCTATGAGTAAGGTCGGAAACCTGGGCTTCAAATAATTATCACCTCTAAAATATTCCCAATACTTAATAAAAAAAGTCTGTAATACCGTTATATTTCCTACCGTTATATGTTACAGAGAACCGCTAAACGGAGGCCAATAACTTCAGATTCTACAGTTTTTTTTTTTTAATAACTCCCAAAGGGGGGGGGGGAAAGGAAGTCTCCCTTTTTGGTGAGGGGGTTGTCAAAGATTTTATGACAAAAGTAGGGAGTGATCATGCAATGTTTGGGAACCGGTAGTGTAGTGGCAGCGGCAAGAATATAACCAATAACATGTCCTCTGGGTGAAGGGGTTATGAGCAAGTTATCTGTAAATGGTGTAGTGATGTTTTATTGTTGTCTATAAATGGTGTTGTGGTTTTTATCGTTATCTGTATATGCTGTAGAGATGTCTTAACTGTTATCTGTAAATAATGCTGTGATGCTTTATGGTAACTTTCGTTTACTGTTGCTTAAATGAAGTGTAAAAATTATGGTTACGTAACTGTGGTGGTGGATATTGATAGTGGAAGCTGTGGCAATGCTGGTGCCTGGGGTTATGTTGGTAGTGGTGGCGGTGCAGGTAGTTATCTTTCAACCACCACACCATGTTATTCAACTTATTTTTCCACTTCTCGAAATGTAAGAGAAAAACATGTCCTTTAACGACGCCTTCACGCTAGAAGCTCCTCCCAATGCTGAATAAGTCGCCTTGAAGTAGCAAGTATAAGACGTCCTATGATTCTGGGGCTAAAAGGATGCGTGTTTAACAAAGGATTTTATTATTCGACAAGTAATAAACGTGAATGAATTACTACACCCAAAGAATGTAATTTATTTTTCATTACTACTGCTGCCAGATATTTTTAGGCTATTTAAGAGAGCGTTCTAGTTCTGAAAGGATTAATGGAAGCTGTGTCTATCCCCACCAGTTCGAAATGCATCTGAAACAGAATAAAATCGTCTAGGGGTAGCAAGATAAAAAGTAATAAGCTCCCTGGATGAAGGAGTTTAATAATTCCACGCGTGAAGGGCTACGCCAACCCCCGTCCTACTTGATGCACTCACACAGACCCCGCAGCAATTATCACTCTAAACAATATTAAAGAAGTGCTGCCTAAGAGACTCCCACTCCGCAGCGCTGTTGTGTTATGGGCCTGGCTTACTGAGTGCTTCCTGTGGCCCTACTGAAGCACAGGACGGGATACAACAGAGGGTGGTTCACATATAGCGCACATTGCCAAACTTGTGTACTTGTGTGGTGTGGGTACGGCTCAGTCTGCTTATGTGGGTGTGAGAGTGGGTTATCACGAGTACTGACGCAGCCAGTGACACGTACCAATGACTTGCTCAAAATAAACCAATGATTAGTAGTTTTTTTTTTTTTTTTCTGGGTAGACTTTCGTAATGTCAACTGTGCCGTGCTCGCAACACACGATTAATGGCAAGATGGAGGGGAGGTGGCAACATATATACCACCCTGTATAGTGATCGGACGAACTCGAAAAAATAAAAAAGTTTGCGAGTATGGAGAAGGGTTAGTTCTGAGCAAGAGGTCAAGTACGAGCTTGGTGAAGACAAAAGGGTTGACACTCAAGAGAAGGATGAGTTCCAAGAAACAGTTCAAGTTAGGTATGTCTCTATGGATACGGTTAGAGCAGTGTACAAACTTCTCTAAGTCAATAAGAGTTAAATAAAATAATACAGGCTGTTTCCAGACAACATGTACAGCAGGAGGAGGAGGAGGAGGAGCAGGAGGAGCAGGAGGAGATGTGCAGTATACTCTCGTCACCACCTAGGTATTCTAACATGTCTTCCTTAACGTTGGTGTCTTCCGTATTACACCTCATTATCCTCTTTTACGTCATTTACATCTTCTATCACAGTAAATAGCATACATAACAACGAACCTAATACAGAAATACATTGGCAAGAGGCAGGTGTTAGGCAGCCTCTTTAAACGACAAAAATGTGAGCCTTGGTATGGTAGGTAGATGAAATTAAGAGGTAAGTTAATGGGATGTGAGTCTAACAAAGGGCCAAGGTAGGTACTCCGGCCGTCAGGGAATGGGGTCACTGGAAGGGATAATTAAAACACACACACACACACACACACACACACACACACACACACACACACACACACACATACACACGGGAACTCCAAGGCACTGTTAATCATAGCCCTGTTAATGAGTTCTGAATAAGATGTAGTTAACTGTTCTTCATACGATGTCAATACAATATCAAACCCAAATGAGCGACTAAACTGAGGTCAGTCTAGTTTCACCTGACGGAACTGTGCCACTCCCACGACTTAAGCTAGAGTAAACGCTCCATAAATATAGCACTTTCACCTTAACATGGCCCAGATTTTCGTCCTTATACAGCTTATTTCACGTAGCTCAGTGCCTAGAAAAGACAACAGTACTGCTTAACATCCTTTCCACAGCACCTATTCGTGACTAGCACCATTTATTTATTTATCTATTTTTTTGGTGATCATGTACTCTCTGCATTTATGATTGAGGGATGGCAATTAAAGGCCAAGTTAGATTATAAGGACTATAGTTATATATCCAAGTGAGGCGTAAGTGCTTCAGGAGAACTAGGCCAACTACAGGACTCATCTCGGTATTAATGAAACAGGTAGAGGTGAGTGAATGAACACAGGCGTAAAAGTGAGTAAATGAATAAGACGCTGTTAGCTGATGAGACCCCAGCTTGGCATCTCCCTGACCTCAGCTTAACACCGCCCAGGGAGCACCAGTGAGCTCTTATAAGGGATTTTAAAATATCACCATTAAAGAGCATACGGTAATTGACACGAGCCCGGTAGATGTGGTGGTGGTGGCAGGTGTGGTGACGTGGGTAGTTGTGGTGGTGATGTTGATAGCTGCGGTACTAATGTTAGTAGTTGTAGAAAGCGTTATGTTGATAGCTGTGGTAAAGTGATGTTGGCAATTGTGGTAGCAGTGTTGGTAGTTGTGGTATGTGTAAAGTTGATAGCTGTGGTAGTGATGTTTGTAGTCGTGGTAGTGATGTTGGTAGTTGACAGGAGAGATGTTGGTAGTTGTGGCAGCGATGTTGGTAGCTGTGGTAGTGATGTTGGCAGTTGTGGTATGCGTACTGTTGATAGCTGTGGTAGTGATGTTTGTAGTTGTGGTGGTGATGTTGGTAGTTGTGATAGGAGTGGTGTTGGTAGTTGTGGCAGCGATGTTGGCAGTTGTGTATTCATCTTTACAACTCCCTAAGATTAAATATCGATCTGACCCCCCCCCCATAGACAACAACCTTTTCTCTCCCTTCCTCCCTCACTTTATATCTCTCTCTCTCTCTCTTTCCATTTTCCTCTTCCATCTCCCTTCCTCTGTCTCTCCCAATATCCCTCCTTCCTTCTTTTCCTCCCTTCCTGTGTCTTTCTCTCTCACGCACTTTGTATACAAATATCTACTTGCTCTCCCGGAAACCTTTTAGCCTCTCTCTCTCTCTCTCTCTCTCTCTCTCTCTCTCTCTCTCTCTCTCACTGTCTCTCTCTCAATACTTTCCTCATATCTCACTTCCCGTCAATTACTTTCACATCCAATAATAGGTTCTCTTTCTCTCTCTCTCTCTCTCTCTCATTCTTTCTTTCTTCCCTCTTTCACTGTCACTTTCAAACCATCCATCTCTCTCTCTCTCTCTCTCTCTCTCTCTCTCTCTTTCACTGTAACTCTCAAACCATCCATCTCTCTCTCTCTCTCTCTCTCTCTCTCTCTCTCTCATTCTTTCTTTCTTCCCTCTTTCACTGTCACTTTCAAACCATCCATCTCTCTCTCTCTCTCTCTCTCTCTCTCTCATTCTTTCTTTCTTCCCTCTTTCACTGTCACTCTCAATCCATCCATATATCACCTCTCTCTCCCTCTCTCTCTCTCCTCGCCGCTCTATCTATCTACATCAGCATCTATTCACGTCCATTTCTCGCCTCCCCTCCGTTCCCCTCTTTCACTTTATCTATCGATCAGTCTATCAAATATTCTTTCCCTGTTGCCTGTCTTTCTTGTCACTTCATCTATCTATCCATCTATCTGTCTATCTATCTATCTATATCTTAAATGAATCAACAAAAACTTATTCTGTTTGGTTTTATTTTTGTCTGTCACTCTCCCTCTCCTTATCTTCCCTCCTTGTTCTCTCTCTCTCTCTCTCTCTCTCTCTCCCCTGCAACCTCATCTCCTTCCTTCTTCACTCCTTTCCCCTCCTTTCTTCCTTCCACCTCCATCCCTTCCCCATTTCTTCCTCTCTCGTTTCCTTCCTTTCCCTTCTCTCTTCCTCCTCTTCATCTCTCCCAGCGTACCTTCTTCTCTCCCTTCTTTCCTTCCTTCTCTCCCTTTCTTCCTCCTTTCTTTTGACCATCCTCCTTCTTCCTTTCTTCCTCTCTTTCTCCATTCTCTCCCTTCCTCTGCCACTTCCTTCCCATCCTCGTAGTCTCCCTCCCTCCCTTCCTTCCCATCCTCGTAGTCTCCCTCCCTCCCTTCCTTCCCATCCTCCTACTCTCCCTCCCTCCCTTCCTTCCCTCCTTCTTTCCTTCACTTCCACCTTTTTACTCCTATCTCCCAATGAAAAAGGGACTGGAATTTGAACGAGATCAGAGGAGTTTACTTAATCCTCCACCCATTTGTCTTACGCTTGGGGAGGGGGGAGGGGAGGCCAAAGGAAGGATGGAGGGAACTGAGGAAGAAGTGAAGCAAGGGAGGGAGAAGGGAAGGAAGGAGGGAAAGGAGAAGGAAGGCCAATGAAAGGAACACGCGAAGGAAGGGCGGGAGAAGGGAAGGATGGAAGGAGGGACGGGAGGAAAGACAGAAGGAAGGAAGGAGGAAAACAGAATGGAAGGAAGGCAGGAGAAGGAAGAAAGGATGACTGAAGGATGGAAGCAAGCAAGAGAGATGTTAAAAAAAAAAAATGGCCGGGGGGAGGGAGGAACGACGTGAGGGAGAAAGTAAATGGAATGCAGAATAAACCACATTACCAACATTCCCACGGCATTCACGACGGTCCCGCTCAGCTACCGTATACCGACGTACTTCTGTGCAAATTCCCATCATAATTAATACACGAATAAACACAAGATCTCAAAATTTATGTGTTTATATGGCTTGACGTCCCTAACACCCCTTTAAAAATGCCATGATAATAATAATAATAATAATAATAATAATAATAATAAAAGGTGTCTGGAGTTATTGGGCCATGGAGCAATTGTGTCAAGTCTGAAGCGAAGAAATAAAGGAATGGCGAAAGCGTTTGGAAAAAAAAAGACGGAACAGAAAAATTACAGTAGCTCTCCACATTCTGGCCAGGAAAGCCAATAGAAAAAAAAAACAATTCGGTAAGAAAGAAGGCGGAAACGAACGTAAGAAGGATTGACAAAGGAGAAAGAGGTTGAAGGAAGGAAGGAAGGAAGGAAGAGAGGGTGGAAGGAGGAAACAGGAAGGAAAAGGAGGAAGGAGGAAGCAGGAAGGAAGGGTGATGAACAAGTAAAAATAGAAGCGAGGTTGGACTGAGAGGGGAGATGAAGAAAAATGGATGGAGGGGAGACAGGAATGCGCGGTGAGGAAGGACGGAAGGAAGGAAGGTCAAGGGAAAAATGGGAGGAGGACGGAAGGAGGGAGGGAGGATAACGGAGAGACAAAGAGGAGGGGGATGGAAGGAAAGGACAAGAACAAAGGAAGGAAGAAGAAAGAATGAATGACAAAGGAATGAAGATGGAAGAAAAGGAGGAGGGAGGGAGGAAGGAATAAGAAAAGGAAGAACGAAGGAATGAAGGAAGGAAGAAAGGAAAGAAAGAAGAATGGACGGACAAAGGAAGGAAGGACACGCAGGAAAGACTGACTGACAAAGGAAGGAAGGACAAAGGAGCGAAGGACAAGCAGGAGGAAGGAAAGATGGAGTAAGGAAGGAAAGAAAGATGGAGGTAGGAAGGAAAGACGGATGGGGGATGAAAGAGAGGAAGAAAGGACAAAGACGAGGGGAGGACGATGGAGAAATGAGGGAGAGAAGGAAGGAAAGATGGAAGGGAGTGAAGGAGGGAGGAAGGGAAGGACCAAGGAGGAGGAAAGACGAAAAGACGAAGGAAATGGAAGGAGGGAGGAAGATAGGGAGAGAGAGTGAGAAACGAGGAACTAAGAAAGAAGGGAGGAAGGAAGGAACAAGGACGGGCGAACAACGGAGGGGAAGAAGCACAAGGAAAGGAAGGATGGAAGGAAGGAGGGAGGGAGGGAGGGAGGGAGGGAGGGAGGGAGGGAGGGAGGGAGGGAGGGAGGGAGGGAGGGACGGACGGACGGAGGGAAGGAAGGACGGAGGGAGGGAGGGAGGGAGGGAGGGAGGGAGGGAGGGAAGGAAGGAAGGAAGGAAGGAGGGAGGGAGGGAGGGAGGGAGGGAGGGAGGGAAGGAAGGAAGGAAGGAAGGAAGGAAGGAAGGAGGGAAGGAAGGAAGAAGGAAGGAAGGAAGGAAGGAAAACTAATCTGCCAGCCATGTAAAACACCCACGATAAAATCCGCACATGACCGGAGTGCAGAAGTTAGTACACACATAAAATCCGCACACAGCAGTTCCGACACACGAATGCCGCATACACTTATAACACACACACACACACACACAATATCCGTACATGTTATTTCCGCACACAAGAATTAGTGCACACGAATTGCGTACACACTAATTTCGTGACTGATCCCTTACACTGGGGGAGAAATATGAGAGAAAGAGAACGTGAGAAAATGTGAGAAAATGATTGAGCAAGCCAGAAAATGAGAGAGGAAGTGAGCAAATGTGAGCAAATGTGTAAAAAGGTATGGAAATGTGAATAAATGATTGAGAAAGTGAGAAAATGTGAGCAAATGAGAGAGAAAGTAAGAAAATGTACGAAAAGTCAGCGAAAAAATGAGAAAATGTGAAAAGTGAGAAAGTGAGAAAATGAGGTGCGTGAAGGACATACAAAAAATTAAAGCGAATGCGTGTAAAAGGATGTAATTAGTGAGCCGAGTGAAAAAACTGGGAGAGAAAATGTATGAGTGAGTGAAAGCAAGCAACAAGTGAGAGAGAGAGAGAGAGAGAGAGAGAGAGAGAGAGAGAGAGAGAGAGAGAGAGAGAGAGAGAGAGAGAGAGAGAGAGAGAGAGAGAGAAACCCGTGTAAGTGTAAAGTGAGTGTGCAAGAATTGTGTTAAGTGTGAAAATGAGAAAGGAAAAAAAGTGAGGCGAAAAAAGATGCAAAAGAAGTAAAAAAAAATAAATAAAAAATAGTGTGAGAAAAACTGCAAGTGTTCGATGCGGGAGCTTCAGGGTCCTTCAGTTAATGCCCTTGGTGTGGTGTGGTGTGGTGTGGTGTGGTGTGGTGTGGTGTGGGAGGGTGATTTTATGCTGTTTGGTGCGGAAGGGTGATTTTGTGTGGTGAGGTGTGGAAGGGTGATTTTGTGTGGTGTGGTGTGGTGCGGGAGGGTGATTTTGTATGGTGTGGTGTGGGAGGGTGATTTTGTGTGGTGTGGTGTGAGAGGGTGATTTGGTGTGGTGTGGTGTGGTGTGGTGTGGGCGGGTGATTTTGTGTGGTGTGGTGTGGGAGGGTGATTTTGTGTGGTGTGGTGTGGTGTGGGAGGGTGATTTTGTGTGGAGTGGTGTGGGAGGGTGATTTTCTGTGGTGTGGTATGGTGTGGTGTGGTTTGGTGTGGTGTAGTATGGTGTGGTGTGGTGTGGTGTGGTGTGGTGTAGTGTGGTGTGGGAGGGTGACTTTATGTGGTGTGGGAGTGTGATTTTGTGTGGTGTGGGAGTGTGATTTTGTGTGGTGTGGGAAGGTGACTTTGCGTTGTGTGGTGTAGAACGATGATTTGTGTGGTGTGGTGTGGTGTCGGAGGCTGATCTTGTGTGGTGTGATGTGGTGTGAGAGGGCGATTCTATGTTGTGTGGTGTGGTGTGGTGTGGGAGGGTGATTCTGTGTTGTGTGGTGTGGTGTGGGAGGATGATTTTGTGTAGTGTGGTGTGGTGTGGGAGGGTGATTTTGTGTAGTGTGGTGTGGGAGGGTAACTTCGTGTAGTGTGGTGTGGTGTGGTGTGGAAGGGTGACTTTGTGTGTTGTGGTGTGGTGTGGTGTGGTGTGGGAGGGTGATTTGTGTGGTGTGGTGTGGTGTGGAAAGGTGATTTTGTGTGGTGTGGTGTGGGAGGGTGATTTTGTGTGGTGTGGTGTGGAAGGCTGATTTTGTGTGGTGTGGTGTGGAAGGTTGATTTTGTGTGGTGTGGTGTGGAAGGCTGATTTTGTGTGGTGTGGTGTGGTGTGGGAGGGTGACTTTGTGTGGTATGGTGTGGTGTGGGTGGATGAGTTGTGTGATGTGGTGTGGGAGGGTGATTTTGTGTGGTGTGGTGTGGTGTGGGAGGGTGATTTTGTGTGGTGTGGTGTGGTGTGGTGTGGGAGGGTGATGTTGTGTGGTGTGGGAGGGTGATTTTGTGTGGTGTGGTGTAGTGTGGAAGGGTGATTTTGTGTGGTGTGGTGTGGGAGGGTGATTCTGTGTGGTGTGGTGTGCGAGGGTGATTTTGTGCGGTGTGGAGTGGAGTCGAGTGGAATGGAGTGGCGTGATATGATGTGATGTGAAGTGGTGAGGTGTGGTGTACTTTGATGTGATGATGTGACGTGATGAGGTGAGGTGTGGTGTGATGTGATGCGATATGGTGTAGTGTAGTGTAGTGTAGTGTAGTGTTGTGTGGTGTTGTGTTATGTTGTGTGATGTGATGTGATGCGGTGTGGTGTGGAAGGGTGATTTTATATGACGTGATATAGTGGGGTGACTGTGTGGTGTGGTGTGGTGTGGAAGGGTAATTTTGTGTGGTGTGGTGTGGGAGGGTGATTTTGTGTGGTGTGGTGTGGTGTATTGTGAGAGAGAGATTTTTTATGTGTGGTATGGTAGAAGTATTTCGTGGGGTGATGTGGTGCGGTGTGGGAGGGTGATTTTGTGTGGTGTGGTGTGGTGCTGTGTCGGTGAGTGATTCTGTGTGGTACGGTGTGGTTTGGGAGGGTGATTTTGTGTGGTGTGGTGTGGATTCGCTAAAATCAACTGGAGTGAAGCACCTCAAGTCCGAAAATCGTTTGGGAGGGACAAACGGACAGAGTCA
Organism: Coenobita brevimanus; assembly: GCF_032717465.1. Classification (NCBI taxonomy): domain Eukaryota; kingdom Metazoa; phylum Arthropoda; class Malacostraca; order Decapoda; family Coenobitidae; genus Coenobita; species Coenobita brevimanus. Next base: position 56,004,867 of record NC_136959.1, on the reverse strand, counting down.
CTCCTAGAGATGTTCCAGAGACGCAAAGTACGAGAGAGAGAGAGAGAGAGAGAGAGAGAGAGAGAGAGAGAGAGAGAGAGAGAGAGAGAGAGAGAGAGAGAGAGAGAGAAATATGAAAAGTGTGCAAGATAATTAGGCAAAACTTAGGAATTTCATTTGGGAAGACGCCAGACTATTTTATTCAGTTGTGTGTGTGTGTGTGTGTGTGTGTGTGTGTGGCAGGGGTGAGTGTCGAGTGAGTACGTGAGTGTGTCTGACAGTGAAATGTGAGTGTGTGTGAGAGAGAAAAGAGAGTGAGTGTGTGTGTGACAGAGGCGCGGGCTTTGTGTATTTGTGAGTGAAATACATGTTTTGGTGAGAAATGAGTATGTCTATGAGTAATGGTGAATGACTGATGAATGATATGAGTATAGAGGAGAAGTGCGAGCGTGTATGTATGAACAGGAAGTGGGAGGGAGCGAGGAGTGAGCCAGTGAGAGGAAGTGAGTGAGAGCGAGCTTTACTGCAGGTCCAACGCGTACCACTCTCACAGCTAGACTAACCAACCCACCTACCTACCACTCCTTCCTTCTCTCTCTCTCTCTCTCTCTCTCTCTCACACACACACACACACACACACACATGAACTCTCTCTCTCTCTCTCTCTCTCTCTCTCTCTCACACACACACACACACACACACACACACACATTCTCTCTCTATCTCTCACTCACTCACACACACACACACACACACACACACACACACACACACACATTCCCCCCCTCTCTCTCTCACACACACACACACTGAGCTATCCTACCTCCTCTCTAACTCCATGTCTCGCCGCTTCTCTCTCTCTCTCTCTCCCCCACACCTCCACTACATTTCTCGCTGTCTCACATAATGCACCTCACTTTCACACATGTACGCTACACTGGCCCAGGTCCCTCTCATATAAAATTCCTCTCGCTCTCTTCCTCACTTTAACACACTTACTCCCTTTTATCTACTCTCTCTCTCTCTCTCTCTCTCTCTCACACACACACACACACACACACACACACACACACACACACACGCCCTCCCGCCATCCCCTCTCTCAAATTATATCCACAGTCCTGGCTATCGACAACAAATATAACGTGGCTGCTATACCACCAATATGTTACACCACATATATCGCCAGTACATTATAGTATAATGTCTAAATTAAGCTCAACATATTGCCTCTTTTATACTGCTGTCCATATATAACGTTCCTCATCAACTACGCTGGACGATTGCTTGTGTGTTTCGAGGACGGCTCCAGCGTTATTACTATTATGTATTATTTATTTCCTACTCCCAATACCACACCCTCACCCACATCAGCAGACCTAGCTGTCCTCGTAACGCCTAAGATAGCGACAAGTATCCAGTACAGCGGTATTCGAGGACGACCCTGTACTTCGCGCTATGGCATATCTTGGAAAGATCATATTACCTCTCCTGTAAAGTCTGCTTCCAAGAGATTAAGCGTGCTAAGCGGGCTCCGTGCCTTCTTTATCCCTGCACAGTTGTTGACTTTATACGCGGGTTTCATTCGCCCCTGTGCAGAGTACAACTCTCACGAGTGGGGAGGCTCCCCATATACAGCCCTTCTCAACAAGGTGGAATCAAAGGCTTTTCGTCACCTATTATTGGCTCCCTTCAACCTGTCTCTTCTCCGCACTGTTGCATCTTCATCTCTTTTCTATCGTTACTTCGATGGTCACTGCTCCTCTAAACTGTCTGCTTGCATCCCTCCACCACTATGAAGGGCGCGTAGCACCCGTCCAGCGACAAACACGCATCCCTTTTCTGTTCAACACTCTAATGCAAGAGTTAACCGTTCCTCCCATGCAGTCATTCATGTATGGAACAGGTCTACTCTGGAACTGTCCCCCCTCTGTCTGTATTTCCTACTGATTATGATCTCCAGTCTTTCAAATGCAGTGCCAGGCATCTCGAAATAAACGGATCTTGAATTTGGTTCTCTGTTATCTTGTTTAAGTTTTTCCTTGGAGGGAACAATTTGCGGACTGGCCTTTGGTTCCTTCTTCCTTGCATAAAGAAAAAGAAACACCTTCACAACAGATGACATATTTCATCACTTACTGCATTCGACAGTCTGTTCCTCCAGGTCTGGCAGTTCTGCTTACCACGCTCGTTCACATGTCACTACTTGGGCGCTGCTACCTACCGTCAGTACTAAGTAAAGTCTAAGTCGGTCTCATTCAGGACTGGTGTGTTGGCATTAGCGGGAGGATTTTATGACACGTCGGTGGGTCTTGTGGAAGATCAGTAACGTCTGTTCTAACGAAATTCAAATCGTCAAACTGTTCCTTGCTGCACCTGGGATCGAGATTGCATCCTTTTGAACAACAGACCACTACTCTAACCACTTAACCACAACATCTCTCTAACAGCGCCTGTGCAAGAGGAGGTGCCTCCAATGCAACTGCAGCTTCAACAAGTATCTCAAGAACTCCAATAACCCCTTCATCGTATTATCCATTATATTCTTGCTATATCCTCACAGTTACATTCAGGAGGGTTGCATATGGACCTCATCAACCACTACACAATCACAGGTCCCACATAAACTGCATAAGATCGGCTGGAGGATGCAAGAATTAGCCAAAAAATTACATCACTGGACTCCTTTCGCGCCAGGCACTTCTAGCCCTTACCCAACTCAGAAGTGGTGTTATATTTCTGCCTTTAATTCTGGGCAACGATACACTGCTTCATTCAGCCCGGTTATACACATACTCTTCACAAGGATAACGCCCTTCCTGCGATTATCCAGGCGAGAGAGAGAGAGAGAGAGAGAGAGAGAGAGAGAGAGAGAGAGGGGGGGTAAGATTTAGCAAGCACAGAATATTACAAGCTTCAGACTGCACTATTATCGATTTTTTTTCACCCTTGCCTACTGTTCAAGGCGAAGGAAAGGAGTGATAATCCAAAGCAGCAGCACACGAAGCGACACAGCGGGTTTATACACAAGGCTTTAGATCACCACTTGCTTTTTCACCCCTTCAAATCACATCACATCTATATATACTCTTGCTACGAGTAAAATAATCACAGAGACTGAACTGGAGAGGTTTCATTCTCTACAGAAGTCTTCATCAAATCCTTCACTACATACATCCTTCCTAAGATGAATACAACTGCCTGGTGTGGAGTGATTAAAATTAAAATCTGATTATAAGGGTTAAAAGCTACCCTATTACAAAGGAAAATATATTCGTCCTGTGAGACACTGACAGTTATCTTTCAAGTTGTACTTCTTAATACACTTCCCACAAACCCAGACAATTATACAATTCATAATCATCATCAATCACCACCACTACCATCGTCATCATCATTCTGACGTACTGTTCCCACTTTAGGCTGGGGTGAAGTAGGATCCAGAAAATACGAAGAGCAAGCACGACCGAGAAAGAATCAATCACCACCAGGCCAGTTACATGAGCCAGACACTCATTCACACACCATTCAAGCCTCCGGAATCCTGACTGTAATTCACAGGCCTAACCAACAATACATATTTTACTATTTACGTAAAGTTATTCTGTTATCATGCTGCTCATAAAGTAGCATATTTTCTCAAAGATTCCTGTGATTCATATAAAGAAATTGTTTTGTTGTCAGAAATGTGTGTGTGTGTGTGTGTGTGTGTGTGTGTGTGTGTGTGTGTGTGTGTGTGTGTGTGTTTAGAGTTCTTATCCACTAAATCACCTTCACATCTCGACACACATCACGACCATTTTCAATACACACTCGACCCAATGTCAAAATATACCGTCCGTTTTTTCAGATTAAAATGTTGGCCTTGGCTCACCTTCCCTACGCCCCACAAAGGAGCTCCACTTCCACAATAGGCCTATTACGAAAGCTCAGAGCGGCCTTATTCAGTCTACGGAAACACGTATACATTTGGTTTATTAAAGACGGGGTGAGACGAAAGCTTGGAGAGAGAGAGGAAAAATACAATGGTATGTGTGTGTGTGTGTGTGTGTGTGTGTGTGTCTCACACACACACACACACACACACACACACACACACAACTTCAGTACATCTTTCGCTTTCGGAGATCGTCTTGCACGCCACTATAACATCATACTAATACATATAACACACAGGATGGGTGTCACACTAAGGCTATCCTGTGTCCTGCCCTTTACCCTTTGTTCCTATAGACTCCTGACCTCCCCTGTACATGCTTGTGTTGAGTGTGGCTGGAAGTGTAAAGTGTAAAATGTAATTAATGTGAAAGAGCTTTGGGGGAAGGGTGGGTGGTGGCAGACACACACACACACACACACACACACACACACACACACGCACTCGTAAACACACCCACAAACATAAACTCGCAGCAGCACACATACAGAGGCACACACTCACACCAAGACAAACACACCCTTACATGAACCTGCTGCATACTCAAACACCTACACGGGCATACATAAATTTGAACTCTCTCTCTCTCTCTCTTCCCCAAATCCACCTCCATTTATCTCAACATTCTACTTCCACTCCAGCCCACGCACATTCTCTCTCTCTCTCTCTCTCTCAGTAAAATGCCTCACCCTATAAGCCCAAAGGAGCCCATACAACTGTCGCTGGCCTTGCAATAGCCTAAACGGACAATAATCTACTTAGTGGAAATGAAACGTAAGGTAGGCAGGGCAACGTCACACAGAAGCATTTACATAGATATTTATTTTACCTTCATCTGTACCCGTGATATATATTTTAATCTATATTCTAATCTAAATTCTAATCTATATTTTAGTAAGTAGAGCAATTGTCACATGTACATATACTTGTGTTTCAGTATTTTTTTTTCATTTCTGTCTCTAGCTGCTGGGTAAATCTATAATCTGATCTCTACTGCTGTATGTATAGCAGTGTGGTATATACTGCATATTACTGGGAATTACTTATTCAATTTTAGCCTATATCAGGGGAAAGGTATACTCTAATCTTTCGTATATGTACAGCAAGACACATTTAGCTGCATTTACATATATTATAGGGTAGTATAGTGTATATCATGGAAAATTCACACGATCATCTCTAGTAATGCAGAGGAATGTGACATATACACCTGCATGTGTAAGTATATAGCCCTACTTTTGACTAAACCCAGGGAAATCGATCCTCTAATCACCGAGCCCAGCGGAGATCTGGAGCCAAAAGGTGTTCCTATCAAAGCTCCCGACTGCCTTATGTGAAGACTTGATATTAAAAGAATCCGGCGCTTGTATTAGGAAAACTGAGGACGTAATGGGGTAGACAGTCCTCCAATTTCCTAACATTACCTTGCTAAACCCAAGATATGAGTACGGTATATCTGGGTCGCCTACCTCGCTTCTGAATGCTCTCTAAGATATGGTATGCTATATAATCACGTCAACTGCTCAGAACTATCCCATACATGACTATCAAAATTGGGGTGTGCATATATCCTCGCCTTCTTAGCTTTGATGTTTATGTTGTTGGGGTCTCAGGTTCATTTGAAACGTAAGCTCTGTGGACTGCAGGATAAAACTGTCCTTCTTCTGCATCCCACCACCCTCTTTTCGGGGTATACGGAGGGAGCTGAGGGACAGTGGAGCCACCCAGTTATGCAGATGCCAGCACTTTCGCTATAACACTTTAAAACAACCTACTGTTCTATGTTCCCTTGCTTAACTTTACATACCCAGACTGCAAAATGAGGTGTCACTTTAAAAGTTGGGCATATTTCGAAACCAAAGACGCAAAATCTAACTTAAACCCTTTCAGACCGAGACTGTTTATTATATTATCTTCCTCCTATCTCCAGACGATTTTACCCAGCTTAGGTGAGATTTTTCGAGATGAAGAGCTTAGATATTTCCTCCACTCATCAGCACATTTTTCCTAAGCTGAATGAAATCGTTTGGAGGTAAAGAGAATAAACTATTAAAAAGACACACCCGTAGTGAAGGGGCTAACGATTATAATATCACTAAAGACAACGGGGGAGTTAAAGAGTCTAACAGTACAAATAAATAAATAAATAAATAAATAAATGAGTTAAATAGAGTGAGTTACAGAGGTTCACACTAGCAACGTTCATTCACACTATTCTGTGCCCACCTTTCCGGAGACTCGTCAGGTTAAGCCCAGGTGCTCTATTTACAAAGTTTCTTGGGCTTAAGCTGCTTTATGAGAGGGCTTGTTTTATACGCCTGGCTACACCTATACACCTTACACTTCACTACCAAAACTGAGTGAATATTAGAGTGAAAAAATGGACATAACAAAAACATTTCGATAATACTTTTGTTGTAGTGTACGGTGTAGGTAGAGAATGTGTATGAATATTTATCGTGACTATTTATGAATCGAAATAGTCAAGATTACAGTATTTCCTCCCTTTCTGCCTCATTTTTACCTATCTATCTATCTATCACTTTTTTTTATCTACTACCAGCATACCGCATCTCTTTATCTATCGGCATTCACTAGCCTATATCATCCATCTATCCTTTCGTCTACCAGTTTGTCATCGATAACATTAAAGCGGTTCTGCTATTCCACACCCATCCACCTTTTACAACCTTCCTCTTCTCTTATTTTTTTCCACCCACCTCTTCATCTTTCTATCCAGCCATCTGCTCTTCCATCCATCCACCAAACCATCCCTCCTCTACTTAACTATCCATCTTTCCACAATCTACTCATCCATCCAGCCACACATTCCCCCTGTCCATCAACTAACCCATCTTCTATCCACCCTCACTCATCAATCCAGCCACCTATCCATCCTTCACTTACTCATCCACCCAACCATCCATCCGTTCAAGCATTTGTCCATCCATTCATTCATCAGACTTTACTTTCTACTTATTCATCCAGTCATTCATCCACCCACCTAACTAGCCATCACCCAACTCATCCTCCATTCATCCATCCATCCAATCTACCCACCTATCCAGCCATCACCCATTTAATACTCCATTCATCCATCCATCCATCCACCCAACTATCTAGCCATCACTCAATTCATCCTCCATTCATCCACCTATTCATCCCCTTACTTATCCATCCATCCATCCATCCATCCACCCAACTATCCAACCATCACCCAATTCATCCTCCATTCATCCACCTATCCATCCCCTTAATTATCCATCCATCTAAACATTATTCCACCCATCCATCGACCTATCCACTCTCCACAGCTTCATCCATCCATCCATCCACACGACCCTTCCTCCAGCAGTCCGTCCACCGTCCATTCCGTGCCTTCATCCATCCACCCACCCACCCATCCTCCCGGCCAGACATAACCCTGGCTAACACTGATGAATGATTACTGAGTCTCCCAGCAAGATGGATAGATAAAGATAGATAGACAGTTAGTTTGAGAGACAGACTGAGACTCACAGAGATATATTAACTGATAGACGGACAGACAGATAGAGACAGATAAACAGATACATAGAAAGACAGACTGAAAGAACGACTGATATAACAAGAGACAGGCAGATATAGCAGAGAGAGAGAGAGAGAGAGAGAGAGAGAGAGAGAGAGATGACTGCATGAGGTTAAAAGGCAGTCCAAAAAAAAAAAGCCCTGGACTGGGTGCGCAAAAAATAAAAATAAATAAAAAAAAAAAAGAACAGAACTGGGAAAAACAATAGAAAAATGGCGAGGGTCAAACAGAGGACGAAAAAAAAAAAAAAAAAAAAAAAAAGGTCAATAATCCAGAAAGAAAAAACAAATTGACAAAAAGCGAAAAAAAAAAAAAGAAGAGAAGAATGGATTTTAAAACGATATAAAGATGAATAGCCTGAGAATGAATAGAAAACGGAGGAGAGAGGGAGTAATTAGGGGAGACTTGCTTGTCTGGCGGGAATTTAAAAAAAAAAAAAGAGGGGGGGGGAAGATGAGGAGGGAGAAATGTAATATATGTGAAAAGGATGAAAAGGCGGGGTTATGTGTGTCTGAAAAAATGTAGGAAAGAAGTGAACGACAATCAGATGTGTGTGTGTGTGTGTGTGTGTGTGTGTGTGTGTGTGTGTGTGAGAGAGAGAGAGAGAGAGAGAGAGAGAGAGAGAGAGAGAGAGAGAGTAAACGAGAAACGTAAAAAATAACAAAGATGGTTAGGACAAAACACACACACACACACACACACACACACATACAATTACGGTCACTTGTTTATTTGCAGGAAAGGTCAGCGCACATGAGAGGTCAGCGTGTCTGTTTATGTGTTGGTGCGTGGGAAGGGGGGGGGGGTTAATATATACACTGGCGCCCCGTGTCCACAGCCGGGGTGACAATGACGCCCAGACAGACAGACTAATTTACCAGCTGCACAGTAATTGGCTGGCCTGGGCGGCAGCGGGGAAGGCAATAAAGTAAATAAATAAATAAATAAATAGGAATAAAAAAATTATATAATAAATAAATAAATAAATAGGAATAAAAAAATTATATAATAAATAAATAAATAAAGAGGAATAAAAAAAATAAATAAATAGAGGGATAAAAATAAATAAATAAATAAATAAATAATAAATAAATAAAGAGGAATAAATATAATAATAAATGCAGATGAATAAAATAAACAAATAAATGAATGAATAAAAACAAAGATAAATAAATAAAGATCAATAAATAAAATAAATAAATAAATACAGATAAATAAAATAAATACCGTAAGTGCTAAGTATGAACTGATAAACGGTAAATAAAAATACTTAAATAGTAAATATAGATACTAAATAAACTATACAAATGTGGACAATAAACATAAATAAATTAACGTTAAAAAATCAAATACCAATATTAAACAAATAAATACTAAATGAAAATAAATAACTGATAAATAAAAATAAAAAATGAATGCCCAATAAAAAACAAATAAATGAATAAAACTAAATAACCACCAAATAAATCAAATAAAAATAAAATGCTAAACTCACTATATAAAGACTAACTAGGAGAGACGCGCCGCCAACAGGTGTCAATAAGGTCAAACAGCTTCCTCAATTCCACGTAATTATTTCCTACGACAGGTGGTAATAATACAGCCAATACTGGACGCCTGGTGGTCTAGTGGGTTCAGTGGTTACGGTGCTACTCAGGGGCCGGCACCAGTCAAATGTGTGGATTGAGTAGCCTTGTCTTTATCCCCTATGCTCCAGACTAAGTAATAATGGCTGGATGCATGGATGGATGGATGGACAGATAGATAGATAGATAGATAGGTGGATAAACAGATAGACAGACGGATGGATGGATGAATATACTGTATAAACACATAAGAATATATACACAAAGACAATAAGCATATAAAGGACAAGACCAAAACAAATAAAAACATATCCATAAATGAAAATATTGACTGAAAGAAAAAAAGAGCAGACGAAAACTAATAATAAAAAAAAAAAAAGACCGAAGAGATGGCTGAACAAATCGAGGCTTAGATTTATTTATTAAAAGAAGACAAAGGTGAATGGAAAAAATTTACTCATTAGGAACTACGTGAACGATAATCAGGTGTGTGTGTGTGTGTGTGTGTGTGTGTGTGTGTGTGTGTGTGTGTGTGTGAGAGAGAGAGAGAGAGAGAGAGAGAGATTCCCCAAAATGAAAATAGTGACAAAAAAAAAAAAAAATGATATACCCGTGCTCGTAAACAGAGGACAGTGCCGTAAGATTCCTGGACAAAAAAATGCGAACAAGAGTGCTGGTTAAGTAAGTAAGTGGAAGAGGAAAACTTAGTCCTTCCTATAAAAAAAAAATACATATATATATATATATATATATATATATATATATATATATATATATATATATATATATATATATATATGTCTGTAGGTCAATGTAAATATACCTACACAATTTACTTCGTCTTCCATATAAACAAATAATACTACCCGATCAATTTATACACACCTACACAAGCTTACCCCCATGAATATCACCCACAACTACAAGAGTCTGTGTAGGACCTGTGTACTTCTGCCTATACAATGCCTGGTTTAACGACAGCTTCCTCTATAGCTACTTCTTTTACATCTGGGTCAAGGCGACGGAGGCGCGGGAGTGTGTGGTTTTGTGCTTGGCCGCCTCACGCAACATACATCATTCTTCGTTAATTCTTACCGTCTTTCTTCGTTAAATTCTTGCTGTCTCCACGCGATTTTATGCCATTCATGGGAGATCGGGGACGAAAGGGATATTCTTTTTCGCCTTGTTCTTATCTCCAAACGATCTTATGCGGTTTACAAAAAAAAAAAAAAAAAAGGAAAAGGAAAAGGAAAAAAGAAATTCGAGGTGGAGGGTAACATGGAGTCTAAATTCACTTCGCCTCTTAAGCTGAACAAAATCGTCTGTAAATCGTATGTGAGCAGTACAAATCAAAAATAAATTAAAGCATGGGGTTCAAGGGGTTACGGAGATACAGACATACAGATATACAGACAGATAGATAAACTCTTAATACAAATACAGATAGACAGTGAGATGGACAGACATATAGGTGAACAGATAGACAGATAGACAGCCATATAGACGGACAGGTAGAGAGATAAACAGACTGAAGACAGGGATTGCCAGAATGAAGAAAATACATATGATTTAATAAGTGACAGCAAGAGCATTATATATTGTAACAAAGGAGACGTGGGAATTGGTAAAAAAAAAAATAAAAAAAATAAAAAAGAGACAAAATGATGGACGGAGAAAGGAGGTTAAGAGGATTGGATGGAGAGAAAAAAGAGGGAGAAGGAGGGAGGGAGGGAAGGAGGGAAAAGCTCTCAGGTACACACTAAAATCTTCTCTCTCCTCCTCCCCCCCCCCTCTTATTCTCTTGAAGGATGAAAGGAAGGGAGGAAAAGGAGGGAAATAATAAGGATGGACGGAAGAGACGAAATTGGAGGAAGGAAGGAAGGAATGCAGGAAAGAATGGATGAATGAATGAATTAATGAATGATGGAAGGAAGGAAGGAAGGAAGGAAGGGTGGATGGTTGGAAAGAGACGAAGTGGAGAAGAATGGAAGGAATGGACTGACGGATAGACAGACGGAAGGAAGGAAGGATGAATAGATGGAAGGAAGGAAGGAAGGAAGGATGGATGGATGGATGGATGGATGGATGGATGGATGGGTGGACGGACGGACGGACGGAAGGAAGGAAGGAACGAACGAAGGAGTCGGTGGGTGGATGGATGGGTGGACAGAAGGAAGGAAGGAGCGATGGATGGGCGGACGGATGGAAGGAAGGAGCGATGGATGGGTGGACGGCTGGATGGAAGGAAGGAGGGAGGGAGGGAGGGAGGGAAGGAGGAAACCAGGAACAAGGACACAGAAGGAGGGAGGGAGGGAGAGGGAAGAAGACAGAGAAGGAAGAGAGGAAAATCAGAGGAAGGAAGAAATGATGAAGAAATGAAAGGAGAAGGAATGAAGGAAGAGAAGGAAGGAGGCTGTAAAATGCGACAGGAAGAGAGAATAGGAGAAGGATGAAAGAATATGGAAATAACAAGGAACGAAGGGGAAAGACTAGAGGGGAACAAAAAGCGAGATAATGAAGGAAAGCTGGAAGGAAAGGAAGGATGAAAGGAAGAAAAGGGTGGAGGGAATGAAGGAAGGAGGGAAGCAATGGGTGGTGGGAGGAAGGGTGGAGGGAAGAAAAGGGTGAAGGGAGGATGGAAGGAAGGAGAGAAGGAGAGGGGGAGGAAGGATGGAAGAAAAGGGTGGAGGAAAATATGAAAGGAGGAAGGAAGGAAAGGGTGGAGAGAGGAAGGAAGGAGGGAAGGAAAGGGTGGAGGGAGGAAGGATGGAAATATAGGAGCAGGAAGGAAGGAAGGAAAGAACAAAAGAATGAAGGAAGGGAAGAAGGAATGAAGATGGAAAAAAGAAAGTGAAAAAAGCACCAAACACGAAAAGTTAGTTACAAGGAAAAAGTAAAAAAGGAAAGGAGCAAGTAAATGAAGGAAAACTGTGACTGAGGGAAAAAAAATGGAAGGAAAGGAAAGAAAAATGGAAGGCAAGAAAACTGTGAAGCTTTGACAGAGAGAGAGAGAGAGAGAGAAGCTAAGAAAAAAGCTATAAAGAAGACGGAGTTGATTGGTGGTGCTATTGAGTGAGAGAGAGAGAGAGAGAGAGAGACAGAAATGGAGAAATGAATTCCCCGACGTAGGCAACTAAGGCCATATAGCCCCGCTGGGGTTACAGGAGGACGCTACCCCTCCCGGCAACGGTAGCCCGGGCGAGGCTCGAACTTGCGACCTCCCAATCACAAGCTCAGCGCGCTACCACTGTGCTACCGCGCCCCCCCGAGAGAGAGAGAGAGAGAGAGAGAGAGAGAGGTAGACAGACAGACAGATAAATAGGCAGACAGAAAGAAAGATAATAACATACAGATAGAAAAGCGAAGTGTAGACAGAAGAGAAACTGGAAGAAGAGCGAGACAAGGTAAGGAACAAAAGAGCATACGAAACAAGAGAGAAAAAAAAAAAGAGGAAAGAAAAAAGGAGAAAAAAAAAATCAGTAGAAGTCAGAAAAACGCTTAGAAAAAAAATCCAAAAAAAAGTGAGATATCTGATTGGTGATGGTATGGGCTATCTTCCTCCTGATTGGCTGTCATGAGTCCTGCTGTCCGCTCATTGGCTGCCCCCGCCGTGTTTTGACAGCACCTGATTGGCTGGATTGGGGCGCGATGTGACGAAGGAAGGGGGGGCTGGGGTGGGAGTGGAAGGCAGTGAAAAGCGGGTGGGGATGGGAATGAGGAGGGATGTGAAGGTGGGGAAGGGGAGGGAAAACGGGTGATGGATGGGGACGCGGGGAGAGGAGGGGTGATGGGGGAGTGGAGGGAAGAAATGGGATAGAATGATGTGAGGATGGAGGATGAGGGTGAAGGGACAGTGTGTGGAGGGAAGGAAAAATGGGTGGTGAGGTGTCAGAGGGTGGGGAGGAGAGGAGGAAGGGGGGTAGGAAGATGTCAGGGAGGAAAAGGTATGGAAGAAGAGGGTGGTGGTGTGTAAGGAGATGGGGGAGGGTTAGTAGGAGAGGAAAGGGGATGAGAGGAGTGGAGAGGGATTGGAAGGGAGAGAAGAGGGAAGCGAGAAAACTAGGAGACGGAAAAATGACAAAGGAAGATGAAAAATGACAGAGGAAGAGGAGTGGGAGGAGGAGAAATAAGGGAAAATGAAAACAAGGGATGGGGGACGGAGGGATGAGGAGAGACGAAATAGAAAGGGAATGATGTGAGAGGTGACGGAGAGAGAAAAGAAAAGCGATGACAGAGAAATGGGATGAAAAGAAAGGGAGAATGGATATGGAGGGATGAGAGAGAGAAAGGAAGGAAAGAGATAGGGAGGGATGGGAGGGGAGCAGGAGGGAAAGGAGAATAAAAATATGTACAGTAAAGAGAAGGATGGAAGAGGGAGGTAGAAGTAAGAGTGGAAAAGATTGGAGAGGGGATAAGGGGAGGGGAAGGAGAGGAAAAGAAAAGGGACCAATGGAGGGAAGGGAAAGGAGGAGAGGAGGTGGGGAGGGAAGGAGGGAAAGAAAGAAAAAGAGAAAAAAACAGAATGGTAGAAACATGAGGAAAGATGAGAGGAAAAACAAAAGAAAAGACAAGGGAAAGGAGGATGTGGGAGGAGAGGGGTGGGAAGAGGGAGAAAGAAAGTAAGAGGGAAAGGAAAGGTAGAAGAGGATTAAAAAAAAAAAAGGAAGAGTGAAAGAAGAGGGGGTGAGAGGAGAGGGAATGTTGTCAGAAGAAAGAATGAGGAGAGGGAGGAAGGAAGGAGGCTATGAAGGAGGAAAGGAGGGCATAAAATAGAGGATGTAAGGATGGAAGAACACAATATATGCAGGTAAAGCGAGGAACACGGCATAGAGGGCAGGAAGGGAAGAGAATACAGAGAGAGAGAGAGAGTTATCTTATAGTAAGCAGTTATTCTGAACTTAAAATATAACTAACTAGTAGTAAAGTAAAAGATTAAACTGAAAAAAAAGGGGGTTCTAAACCTATCATTAAATATATAAACAACAAACAACACCAGGATACCATTGTTTAGAAAGACAATTTAGACAACACATGAACGCAATAGCCAGGCGTCTCCATTAAGGTGGTATGGTATCTAACAACAATAGTCCTCCAAACATACTATACTACTTTTACTTGGCCTAGATTTCCGTCCTTTTGCAGCTTATTTCACGTAGCTCAGTTGTGGCAAAGATATGACCATGGCTCTACACACACCACTTCCTCGTGACTATCATCATATTCTAGGGTTAATCAATTGCTACAGCTCAATAATGAACATCTAGAGCTGGCAATTTTGGGTCAAGTTAAAGTAAAAGGAGTATATAAAGAGATGGGTTCTGGGTTGTCGATGATGGACGTGGGAACAAACAAGTCACTCATCTGTCCTACACTGGCCTGACTGACACTTGACCCAGAACTAACAGAAGCAATATAGGCCCGGGAATAAAGCTGTGCCCTAACTGAACTCAGATATTCCTTTGCATGAAGAAGAAGAAGGAGCAACAACAAGTCACATGGAAAGCGAGTCAGCATTTGCCTGTGTCTGTCCCTCCAGTTGAAAAAAAGAAAAAAGAAAACTTATTCTCCTCTCGTTACCTATATAAGACTCATTTTGGCTGAAAGAAAACGAGATATGGAAAGTCGCTACGCTCTTCTTATCCATCTCCCCCAAAATGAATCACTATGTATTAAACGAGCGGATCGTAAACCCGTTCGACAAGCTACTTAACCCCTTCGCTGCGGTAATAACGTTGCTGAATAAAACTATCCATCGTAAGCCCGGAGAACACAGAGGTCTTTATTCACATCTAAAAACGTTCATGAAACGTTTTTTTAACTTTTTGCTGCAACGTGAGGGACAATGTTATGAGGTTTGGCGTAATAAAAGGCAAAGAACATAATTAGCAGCCAGTGTTAAAACAAAGACACCTGAACTGGTAATTTTTTTCCTTTACTGGCAATCACTGTAATTCATTCAGAAGGGGAAAGACGTGGTGAGTTGTTGCTTGCGTGTCGTCCTTGAATGTGCTGCCTCCAGTGACACTCGCCGCAACATATCACTCCTGTATACATCCTGTCCACATTAACTTGGCTTAAAACTCATCTCTCTCTCTCTCTCTCTCTCTCTCTCTCTCCAATATCGGTGCTAGTCACGGGGAAGTGCCACGGAAAGGCTGTATAGTCGTAGTACTGCCTTATTCACCTGGTGAACTACGACAAATAAACTACAAAAACCGAAAATCCCCATCATATCAACCTTCACATGGTCAAGACAATTCTAGTATTCTCTCTAAATCCACACTATCAAATTTAGCAGTCATAAGAGGTTGAGTGTTAGTGTATGCAGGTACCACTAACCCTCTCATGGTTGGGCCAGCTCTAGTACTCCCTTCCTATCGTAACCAGACGATTTTATTCAGCAGAGAGTGAGATATGTGAACCTGGGAGTGTTAAAGTGGAAGGTCTGTGAAATGTGATGTTAGTTCTGCCATATAAAGGGGAGCAGGAAAGAGGTATGCCACTCCTGAGACGCCGAGAGAGAGAGAGAGAGAGGTGAAGGCTTAGTGGCCAAGATGCAGAGATCACTTGAAACCATGATGATGATGATAATAATAATAATAATAAAAATAATAACAATAACAATAATAATAATAATAATAATAACAATAATAATAATAATAATAATAATAATAATAATAATTATAAAAAGTAAACATGAAATAGAAAAGAAAATATAATGATTCATAATAATAATAATAAATAATAATAAATAATGTAATTAAAGTTTCTCCCAACTCTCACATCTCCAACAACAATTCAGAACTAAATATATCTTGGCCTTGAGAGAGAGAGAGAGAGAGAGAGAGAGAGAGAGAGAGAGAGAGAGAGAGAGAGAGAGAGAGAGAGATGCGTCGGACATTCAATATAATCATTAATAAGAAAGAAATTTGGGACAGTTTGAGTGAGAAAATAATTAACAAGTGACAGAATGAAAGACAAAGAGTGAGAAAGTGAGAAAGTGAGCGAGTTTGTGTGCGGTAATTAAGGTGTGAGGAAGGCAGACACACCTGACACCTTGCTAATGACTTTACCTGGCTGCCTAGTTCCTCTCTCTCTCTCTCTCTCTCTCTGCTTCAACACGTCGCACGGCTATACCGTTCTCTCTCTCTCTCTCTCTATCGCTTCAGCCTTCGAACTTCTATCTTGCTCCCTATCTCTCTTCCTTTTGTTCCTATTGTAACACCTCTCTCTCTCTCTCTCCCAACTGCCTAATTTATTCCCTATTTTCTCTTCCCCATTCCCTTTCCTCCTCCCCATTCCATACCATTCCCCTTTCTTTCCTCTCTCTTCCTCTCCTACTTCCCTCCCCTCTTTCCCCCAGGCGACTTTAATTTCCCTTACCTGTATATGCATGAGGGTGGGAGGGAGGGGGGAGGGAGAGAAAAGGGAGGGGGAGGGGAGAGGGGGAAAACAGGTGGGAGGAATAGTTAGAAGGAGGGGAAGTAGGGGGGGTTGAGTAGGGGAGGAGATATAAGCAAAGGTGTGAAGGAGGGAGTGGGAGGAATGAGGGAAAGGTAGAGAGGGGGGGAGAAGCGTGGGAAGAGGAGAGGGAGAAATGGGTGAAGGTGTGAATGGGGAGAGAGAGGGGAACGGGGTGAAAGAGGTGGGAGGAACAGTGATAGAGATAAGGGAAGGGGACGGTGGGAAGGGTTGACGGATAGGAAGGGCAAGGTGGGGTGAGAAGGGAAAGGGGAGAGAGGGAAGGCAATTGAAGAGGGAGAACCAGCGGTGGGAAGAGAAAGAGGGGAGAGGAGGGTGAAAAGCATGTAGCGGGGAGCAGAAGAAGAGGCAAAACCACTAATTAAAGAATATATGACATTGAAGAAAGAAGAGACGAAGGAAAGAGGTGCAAGATATAAAAGAGAGAGAGAGAGAGAGAGAGAGAGAGAGAGAGAGCAGAAAAGCATTGCACTCCGTCAAAATCACAAATCCTGGACCCACCATATGGCAACACGGCACCAGGCACGCGGTGTTACCAACCTCACAATAACAAGCTGGAATTTTTCGCTTACAATCAATACCATCTTTAAAACATGATGCAAAATTAGCATAGATCACCCACAAACTCCAGTACACCACGAACTTCATTTTAATTGTGCAGGGCTTTCCTTTACAGCGATTTTATTTATCCCCTTCACTCTGATTATGTGCCGATATCGTCAACTATTTTCTTGCAGGCATTTTATTTACCTGCAGACTTATTATTCAGCTTGAGAGAGACTTTTCTAACTAAGGGGAGTTAAATCTAGCCTTATTTAACCCTTCCACTGCTAGAAATCGCACCGAAGATGACTAAAATCATCTGGCAGCATGGTAGATTACGTTTAAACCGACGTCACCTGAGTTTATACTGAAAATATGGACGTTACACATCCATCCATGCTACTGGCCAGGTAAATGTGTTGCCTTCTTGGGCCGGTCAGACTACTGGCTAAGGTCTGTTCCGCTCCCCTTGTTTCTTATCAAACCACAGCACAAGTGGGGACCTGGATATAACATCATCGGCTAAGGGTCGTGTCCTAGGGAAGACTAGAACTTGCCAAAAACTGACTCAGTACAATTAACCCCGTACGGTCTCCATGCATTAATCTAAGACTTTGTATAATATGACGTTACCTCTGTCTATTCGCACCTACAACTAAAACAGGGACCTAGATTTATACATTGACGGTTGCGTATCGTAGGTCGAGGAAATGACTTAGGTGTTTTCCTGTCTGTGAGGCGCAAGATGTAATCTTGCAGGGTGTTTGGTGTTAGGGACATAAGAACCACAATGAGATGCAGTACATAAAGTCATGATACACAATGAACCGTGGGGTAGCCGCAGTGTACTCCACGTAATGTGTACCTTGCTTTTGTGGTATAGTCTATATTATGTAGCATGTATTACCCAGTGGGCATTTTCTTTTACTGTAAATATGACTGATTATATATATATATATATATATATATATATAGAGAGAGAGAGAGAGAGAGAGAGAGAGAGAGAGAGAGAGAGAGAGAGAGAGAGTGACTGACAGACTATCGCTGCTGTAGCAACAGCAGCTGCAATAATAATAAGAAGCGGTGCATCGGCACTGCAAACCCGTCACCGGCAGTCATTTTAGTGACGACGTAAATCGGGTGAAAACTGACGATTTTATGCCCATTCGAAATTTTAGGCCCGACCCACCTGACACTGATCCCCCTACCACTAACTCAGGGGTGACCCCCTGATGTAATGAGTCATGTTATTGGATGCAGATTTAAAAGATTTACCTTTATGTTTTGCTTTCATATCGATATGATGAATTTGAAAGGAGTTATGGTGAAAAACGATTTTTTACAGGTATTTTTTGGGGGGCCTACAGCCTAGGCCTTGGCCCAATTTTGCCCAAAATTTACTCTGGTGATCAGAAGGTCACAACCCATCATCCCTGTAATTTTTATCAAACTCGCACCAGTAGTTTTCGCGTAAAGTTGTTAACAGACAGACAAACCGAGTGAAAACAATACCAGTCCCCGTGCCCCTCCGGCACGGGGACGGGTAATAATAATAATAATAATAATAATAATAATAATAATAAAAGTTCAGCCCCGTCTAACAGTTTCTCCACTTTAACATACGATGAAGAGATCCATAACACAGGTTTCTGTGGTACAAAGATGGTACAAAAGAAATGCATTACAGGAGAAAGGAAGACATAGTTCTATCTCCACCCTTAACGTCATTTCCTTCCTTCCTGTGTGGTAGGAGGTATGAGGCTGTTTGTATCATAAAGCAGCTACTTAGGTCAGTGCTGGGTCGCCTCAAATCCACGCCAAAGAGCAAAGGTCCAGATTCACAAATAAACTTACAATAATACCTCTCGTAACAGGGATTTGTTTTTTTTATTATATTTGTTGCAAATCAAATAAACAAAGCTTATTTGCAGGCGGAAAAATTATGAGATTTATTTATTTTACTTTATTTTTTGAAGTAAGAAGCGAGAGTAGAGAATTTCTTCATATTTTTCTGTACTTCCTGCAAATCATCCTCTGAGTTACGAGAGGGAATTGATCATAAATATATTAGTGAATCCGGCCCAAGGTTTCCAGCCCCTGACACCCACGTCTTCTATATTCTCTCTCCCTCTCCCTTTCTCTCTCTCTCTGTAACTTGACATAAAACTGTTATGTCTCCGTCTTGAATGCTGAATTGCTACAGGTGATCAACACTAGAATACAGTGCCAGTCGCGAAGATGTGCAATGTAAATAATGTAGAGGCTTACTGTTGTCTTTTTCTATCAATAAGGTACGTAAGATAGGCGGCAAAAGAACGAAAATCTAGGCCATGTTAGAGTAAATGGAGTATGATAACATCACACGACATGACAGGAATACGTGGGTCGATTTTTTTTTTTATTATTATCCCTGTTGTACACAGGGATGGATTGGGTATACAGTTATTAGACTTTATTATAACCTGCTGACAAGCTGCCTTCGGCAGACGCCGCTCGTTATCAAATCACTTCCTATCTTCAAAAATGAGTCATAACTCTGGAACCGGTGGCCCGATTGGACTGGAAATTATTTTATTCTTCAAAGGGCATTTTGAGGCTACCTTGCTCTGACAAAAATTTACGCTACATGCGGCGCTTTTGCTGTGTTAAGGTAACAAACCAACAAACATACAGATATCGGATATTATACTGAAGATATTAAAACAGGAGCTAAAACAAAGACGATAAAAGGAATTGGTGAAGAACAAAAGATGAAAAAAAAAATAATAATGGGTGAACAAGAAAAACAGAAAACGAGAAAAGAATGGATTAACATAAGATAAAACAGAAAACAGCAAAAAGAATGGGAGCAACAAAAAATAAAAGAATGGGTGAACAAGATAAAACAATAAAAGAATGGGTGAACAAAAGATAAAATGAACGACAGAAGTATAGAAGAATAACAGGAGATAAAGCACGAGGCAATAAAAAGAAACGGTGAACAAAAGATAAAATGAACGACAGAAGAACATGAGAATAACTAAAGATAAAACAGAAGACGATTTAAAAGCAGCTAAGTTTGCCCCGATGGCGTCAATTGGCAGCATTACAGTACGGGGAAGTCTGGTTAGGATTTGCATTTCGCAGAACCCAACATCTTGCCGCAAACTTAGTCTATAAAGAGTCGGGCCTCCTACCGCTGCAACCACTGGACCAGTTATCTCAGAGGGGAGGGTGCAATGTTCGGTGCCTACTGATAATAACACACACACACACACACACACACACACACACACACACACACACACACACACACGCGCGCGCAAAGTATAGAACTGCAAGGATGCCAAGAAGTCTTAATCAACATCATCATCATCATCATCATCAGTAAACATATGACGATCGTGTCCGGCTGCCCATCACTCGTCACAGGCTTCAGAGAAATCGAATTGTTTATAAAATATTCTGACACAACTCAACACCTATAATCCTACACTGTATAGGCCACGTGTCATTTGTTATCTAATATGACTCATCTCAGTCCTTGAACTAAATATTAATCTCACTTATTTCATTATTTATTACTTCATTACTGCTTCTTTTTCACAAGTTTAAGCAGCTCAGGGAGGGAATTTAATAACAGTCTCTCTCTCTCTCTCTCTCTCTCTCTCTCTCTCTCTCTCTCTCTCGTTTGACAATTCCCTCGGCTGAAAGAATAAATGAAATGGGACCCTCGGTTTGCAGGGTTACCAATTCTTTCGTAAGTTTTCACCTAACCCAGTTTCCCACTACAGTAAAATGTACTTGACAAGATGCAACGACGAGAACACGAAGAACACAAGAACACAAAGCAGGAGAGCTACAATCATATTTTCCGTACTTATCACACAACTTTTCGTTATTTCTTGATTCCCCTTCAAATGTAACATCATCTATTCTACAGTGTTTCAGCTGTTTAAGTTCTTGTGGAATCAGTGTAGGTAATATCACTCATTCTACCCTGATTCACCAGATTAAAATGCTTGTCAAATCTGCGAGGTCAAGTAATTCCTCCGGTGATAAGAAAGATAAACACTGCATAAAAGACCCGATAAGCTGTTTCATAGGAGAGACGGACATCTATTTACACTGTGGTAATAGCAGAAATAAAAGTAATACCAGAACAATTGTCAAAACACATATTTCACTCCTTCACCTTGATAACGTGCCATGTATTTTATTCTCTCTTACACCAAACGATTTTATGTATCTAGGGAGAAACGCTTTTTACTGAAGGGATCAGATACAGCCTTCATTAACCCCTACACAACCTGGAGACTCTTTTAAGCTCAATTAAATCATCAAGAAATAATAAGAATATATCAAAATACGTTCGGTGTCTCAAAGCGTTAACACAATACTCAGAGATTTAAACCCCTCGTTCTTGCTACCTTCAGACGATTTTTCTTAGCTTCGGAGAGCACCCTGGCAGAAAGAGGAGGTTGGTAAAGACCAGACACACCTCTTCAGTCCGAATAAATCTCTCCCACGCTGAATAAAATCGTTCAAAGGCAGGAAGAAAAAGATATAAAGAAATTGGTCTGGCATAGAGTGTTAAATTATATATATGCCAAGGTTTATACACAGGAAAAAGCAGGAAGAAAGGCTAGGCTCATCCTTGCCCCAGTATAAGAACGAAGACCCGCCCAATATTAGCATAATCTCTCTCTGTCTCTGTCTGTCTGTCTGTCTGTCTGTCTGTCTGTCTCTCTCTCTCTCTCTCTCTCTCTCTCTCTCTCAAAAGGTATGACTTAGTGCGCAGTCCATATTGTATTGTGAAAGGTGTGAATGGGTCGGGGGGAAGAGATGAATCGAGAGGGAGGTTACTGTTCAAAGAAATACTAATACAAAATCCAATCACACTCGTCCTTCAACTCTCGATTATTTTAGGCCAGACTGGGACTATGGCATCTATTTTATAAGGTGGAGAGAAGGAAAATGATGGTGGGGAGGGAAAGGAAGGAAGATGATGGTGGGGGAGGGAAAGGAAGGAAAATGATGGTGGAGGGGGAGCAGGGAGGTGGAGGAGGGAAAACACGAGGAGGGAAGAAGGACGGGGTGGGGTTGAATGGAGGACATAAAAGGGTTAGAGGTTATGACTCGTGAGGGATGATCCAAGGACGAAATGGGGGGATCAGAGGGGGCAGAGGGGGATCAAGGGAGGGGAAAGGGGTGAAGAGGGGACAAGGAAAGGGGAATGAAGGGAGGGATAAGGGGTGAAGAGGGGAGAAGAAAAGGGGAATGAAGGGGAGGGGGATAATGTGTAGGGGATAGGGAGAGAGGGGGGGAATGAGGGAGGGTTAAAAAGGGAGGGGGTCTGGGAAAGGGAGGGGGGGGTCTGGGAAAGGGAGAGGGATGGGAGATTAAATGGGACAAAAAATTCAGGAAGGAAAAGGGAAAATGAGGAGAGGGGAAGTGAGTGGGTGGAAATAAGGGAGGGGATTTAGAAACGTACGTGTGTGTGTGTGTGTGTGTGTGTGTGTGTGTGTGTGTGTGTGTGTGTGTGTGTGTGTGTGTGTGTGTGTGTGTGTGTGTGTGTGTGTGAGAGAGAGAGAGAGAGAGAGAGAGAGAGAGAGAGAGAGAGAGAGAGAATGTAGAAAGGAAACAGAAAATACATGGGGAGTGATAAAAGACCCAAAGGAGGAGGAGGAGGAGGAGGAAAGAGAGAGGGTGTCCAATAAACATCATGGCCGGAGTCGATATTTTGTGATAATAATGAAAAAAGTTGGGTTTCGCTGACGTCTACATTACCTGCCTCCTTCATTCCTTCCTTCCGTCCGTTCTCTCTCTCTCTCTTTCCTTCTCTTTATTTCCTTTTCCCTCTCCCTTTCCTCTCCTCTCTCCTTTATCCCCCTCTCTCTTATTCCTCTTCTTCCTCTCCCTCTCCCATTCTCTTCTTATCTCTCCCCCTCCCACACCTCTCCTTCCCCTCCCCTCCCTACTCCTCTCACTCTCCTTCTCCCCCTCTTCCTCTTAACCCAACCTCTTTCTTCTCTGTCTTATTCATCTAATTGCTCCTCTTCTTCCCCTTCCTACTTTTTCTGTCCCTTCTATAACTTCCTTTCTTCTCCTCCTTCCTCTCCCCTACTTCACTCCCTCAATCGCTGACCTCCCTCCTTCCATTAACTTAAGTAGGAGGAGGAAACACACAGCAGGCTCCCTCTTTCTTCCATCCATATCCTTCCCTTTCCTTCCCTCCGTTATTATCCATATTTTCTTCACCTTTCCTGTGACTTTTCCTTCTTCCTTTTCCATATATCTTCCCTTCTCTCCCACATCTTCCATTTACTCCTTTCCTTCCCTCTTTGTTTTCCCTCCTTTCCTACCGTTCTTTCCCTTCTTGGTTTCCCTCCCTTTCCTCTTCCTTCCCTCCTTGTTTTCCCTCCACTCCCTTCCCTCACCTCATTGTTTTCTCTCTCTCTCTCTCTTCCCTTCCTTGTCTATTTGTTTTTCCGTCCTCTCCTTCCCTCCCTGTTTTCCTTCCCTTCTCGTTTTCTCTTCCTGTTCTTCCCTTCCTTCTCTCATCGTCTTTCCTCCCTCTCCTTCCGTTTTTCATCCCTCTGTTTCCCTCCCTCTCCTTCCTTTTCTTCCCTCTCCTACTTTATTCCTTCATTCTTCTTCCCTCTCCTCTCTGTGGCTTTTCCTTCATTCTTCATCCCTCACCATTGTTTTACTCGCTTTCTTCCTTTTCCACTTCTCTTCACTGACTTTTCTCCTCTCCCTTCCCATCTCTTGCTCTTCTTTTTCGTCTATTCCCTCTCCTCCTCCTTCGTCCCCTCTCCTATTATTTCCCTATCCTCTCTACTTCATCCTCTCCGCCTGCCTTCTGTTCAGTCTTCTCTCTCTCCCTCTCTCTCTCTCGCAGTCCTTCCTCTTCCACATTCTCCATCTCTTTTTCTTCTCTCTCCTTCCTCCTTTCAGTTCCTCTCCCATTCCTCCTACCTCTCTCCTCCTTGCCAGTTATCTCCCTCCTCATTTATCTTCCTTCTCCTCCTCCCTCCTTCTATCTTCCATTCCTAAATCCCTCCTTACTCTTCCTTCTCCTACCTCCTTCCCTTCTTCTTTTTCATAATGTTTTTCCCTCTTCTATCTTCTTTATTTTCACGTATGCTTATTTATTCCTCCCCATTCCCTCCCTTTTACCTTCGTCTTTCCTTCGTAGCGACTTATTCCTGTCTTTCCTCTTCTTTTCCTTTCACTACTCCTGTTTCCTTATAACCAATCTCCGCCGCACCTCCCCTCTCTCTCCCTCCTTCGCCAGTGGCATCCATATACACAGAATTCACTCTTCTTAATTAAAAATGAGAGAGAGAGAGAGAGAGAGAGAGAGAGAGAGAGAGAGAGAGAGAGAGAGAGAGAGAAATAATGTATGGTGAGGGAAAGATTTACAATTTACCTATTTACCACTTACCTGCCCATCTTGCCTCACTCCCCCCCTCCCCAGCAGATGAGGGGATGGTTGAGGAGGGGAGGGGCGCCGAGGTGATGGCAATATGTGGAGGAGAGGAGAGCAAATACTTCGTGTGTATGCCTGGCTAGAACATGACCCCCTCCCCCACCCTACCATCTTCAACCCCCCCTTCTCCACCGGTTCAATGTTCACGCCTCTCACGCTGCCTCTATCCCTACCTACCCCCCCACGTCCCTCTCTCTCTCTCTCTCTCTTTCTCACACACACACACACACACACACACACACACACACACACACACACACACACACACACACACACACACCTGGGTGCGAGGCGGGGGGGAGGGGGCCTGACTCACCTCCTGAGCACGTTCAAGATGTTGTCAATAGAGAAGCGCTGGTTGCGGCGGGGCGGGGCCAAGCGGGGAGGGCGGGAGTGGCCGTCAAGCTCATCCTCGGACCCGTCGGGGCTGAAGTAGTTTTCCACGGCGCCGTCGGCGAGGTCTTGCATGGAGGCGCGGCGGGGTGGGGGCGGGGCCAGCAGGGAGGGCAGGGACCCCTTCGATGACGACTTGAACATAGCCTTTGGCCGCTTCTTACCCGCCTGCTGCAGGTTGGAGTCAGAGTTGGACCTGGTGCGTGCTAGGCGCTGGTGTTGGGCGGGGCGGGGCGGGATCAGGATGGGTGGGTTGTCTTCAGTGCAGTATTCCTGGGGCATGTTCAGCATAACCACCACAGGCGGGGGATCGGGGTCCTGTGTCGCGTGCTGCGGCATGACACTCCAGCGTCGCTTGCGGTGCTTGTGGTAGCGGCCCACCAGACGGGCGTTGACGGCGGTGGCGGGTGGCGGCTGTAATTCCGGGGCAGCGGTGGTGTCCAGGTCGCAGCAGGAGGCGCTGCGATTGCGGGGTTCCAGTAGGTCACTGTGAGACCGAGACCTGATTTTCGTTATGAATTTTTTGACACGGGAGTCCTGTGGCGGTGTGGTGTGGCCCACCTCCACGTTGGATGCAGACCTGCCTCGTCGCCGTGTGTCTACCCCTAGCTTGCCAAGCAGGCGGGTCCTCAGAGATGTCTTGCTGCGGGCCCGACCCGTGCCCGTTCCCAGCATCTCCTGTGAGGCGCACAGACGGGCGTCAGCGGCTAATCCCGTCAAGTTGTGACCCTGCCCCGCCGCAGAGCCGGAGGCGTGGCGGATGCGGCGGGGCGGGGCGGGGTCGTCATCGGGGCAGCTGCTGTCGCTCCAGGACAGGTCAGAGCGCAAGGAGGCCAAAGAAGCAGAGCGCGAGTCAGGGGTGGCGGTAGGCGAGGGTGAGGGTGATGGTGAGGGGGATGGGCTGCCCTTGGTGAGGGTCACCACAGGGGTGGCGGCCCAACATTCACGCTCACCACCAGGCCCCACCACCACCACCATAGGACGACCACTGGGATTATCACCCTCCATACTGTACCACAACCAGCCTCCTTACACTCCCTCGCACTGCTGCTGCCACCTTTTCCTGCTGGTGCTGTTGTAGTCACTGGTGTTTGGGTGTTGTGCTGCACCACACGTACATCTTCACTGCGGTACCAGTGTGGCTGGCGATGTGGGTGTGAGGGTGGCGGGCTGACCCTGGGTGGTGGGCAGGAGAGGTGAGATGCGGTGAGACCGTAGCCTGCTGTCCCGCCACACCCACACACTCTCACTAACACCTCTCCCACTCTCTCTGCCTTCTTTTTAATATCTTTCTTTTTATCTCTATCTGTTGCAATCTATCTACCTTCCTCTCTTGCTCTTCTTCTCAGTCTCTTTTTGTCCTCAAGCCAGTATTTTCCAAAGTGCAATTATTTCCTCACATTGAACGGCAGAACACTACAATACAATGGCTGGAATATTTGTAAATAATGTTGCATAGGAAACGTGAATAAAGCGAAGGACACACACACGATATAAAAAAATAACTGGTTTTGCTTGGCCTGTGCTGCCACCCACCACCACCACCAACACTACAACTCCACCACACCACCGTGTTCACCATCAAGACTCCATCATCACCACCACTATCCACATCACCACAGCCATCAAACACCACAACCAGCCACAAATAACATCACCACCACTATCGCCAATATCTTCACCAAATCTACCATAAACTATCACCACCACTACCACCACCATCAGCGACATCACCACTACCAACCACCACGACGGCCATCACTCACACTACAACACAATCACAAACACCACACTTACCCACCACCACAATATCTTCATCATTATCCCAGTCCATTTTTCCCCGCCTATGGATGGGGTGAGTTATACAGTGTTCAGTTACACACACACACACACACACACACACACACAACCATACCAATTACCAAAACCATTCCTACCACACCCCGTAGCCTTATAACCATCATCACAACTACCTGTACAAGAATTACTATCCCCGTCACCAATACAATAACTATCATCACCACCACAAAGCATAAGAAACCATCACAACACCTGCTGTATCTTCACTAACTATAACTACCACAGGCAAATTCCATATACTCCTGCCGCTTTTATAATCACTACCACCACAGTCACCATCTACACCACATCCACTATCGTCATAACCAAAACTATACATCCGCTTACTCCACAACCACCGCCACAACCAATATCACCACAATCACCACAACCACCCCTCCAGCACAAGCACTGTCATCACAACCCTCTCCATCACCACATCCATCATCACAATCACCACACCCGCCACTACCTACACCACACCCACAATCACTACCACTACAACTATCATCACTTACACCACACCCACGACATACTATCACCACAACCACCACAATGTATCACCACCACCGAAAACACAGCTACAAGCTCAATATCTACCGCCACCTACATCAAACCCACCACACACTATCACCACAACTACCACCATCATCTACACCACAACCACAACAGCACATTCACCACAACCATCATTACAATCTCTATACCCGCCACCACCATCACCACAATCACTATCACCAGACACCTCCACAAACACACTACCACCACCACCACCACAACAACCAACATCTGTGCCATGGAGGGCGTGGTTGAGTCCCCGGGGCAGACCAACCTAATGCTTTATTTTTTTATGTCTAGTGAATAAACCTGCCACCTTGAATCTCGCAACCATTTTCTTCCTCTCTCCTCGCTGCCCCTTTCTCTTCACATTCCTCTCTGTTCTCTGTCACTCTCTCTTGTAAATTCTCCCTCTTCTCTTCCCATTTCTCTTTTCATTTGTTTGAATACTGATTTTCGTCTCTGTTTTTTCCTTTCTTCCCTTCATTTCTCCTCCTTCCTCTCCTCCTCTTTTGTCTCTTATATAATTTCGTTTTGCTTCCCCCCCCCCTCTCTCTCTCATCAACTTTCTACTTCTAGACTTTCCTATCCGATCCTCCCACTTCTGTCTTCTTGCTCCCGCTTCACCTTTCCACCTCCCATCTACAACCCATCTCCCTCCCTCTTCCGCAGGATTGTAAACTGAAGTCCCCCCTTCTTTCTCTCTCTCGCTCTCTCTCTCTCTCTCTCTCTCTCCTGTGTCCAGTTCCAGTCTGACTCCCTCCGTTTTCTTTCTTTTTCCTTCTCTCTCTCTCTCTTCCAAAGCCCTTCCCTGTTCCTACTCCCTCCCTCCTGTTCCACCTCTTCCTTACTCTCCTCTCCCTCCCTCTCATTCTCTCATTCTTCCCCTCTCTCCTCGCCTCGCTCCCCGTCGTCCCCAGGCAGCACCTTCACCTATAATTTAATCCTCCCCCTTCCCTACCCTGCCGCTGAACCTGTCTTTGCGAAACTGCCGTCCCAGGCTCTCTCTCTGGGGTCGAACCGGGGCCACTTTTTGTGGCGCTGCGTTCATTGCCCGCCCATCCACCGCTCCCTCCCCCCCTCACTCCCTCCACTACCTTCATCTCTCCCTCTCCTCCTCCACCTCCGCCCTTTTCTCTTCCTGTATCTCTGGTCCTCAGCCCCGCATCCTCTTTCCTCAGCTCACCAGCTCATACAGGGTATATACATGGTATCTGCACACACACACACACACACACACATATATATATATATATATATATATATATATATATATATAATGTATATATATATATATATATATATATATATATATATATATATATATATATATATATATATATATATATATATATTTATATATATATATATATATATATATATATATATATATTTATATATATATATATATATATATATATGTATATATATATATATATATATATATATATATATATATGTCGTATGTATAAGTATATATATAATATATTCGTTTATATAGCCTGTGTGTGTGTGTGTGTGTGTGTGTGTGTGTGTGTGTGTGTGTGTGTGTTTAATGGTTCCAGTTTATATGCATAATGAGACGAGTACAGATAACAGCTACCCAGACAGTATTTTAAGATACCCACGGCCACCAAAATCGTTGAACAGGTCTCCTCCCATTTACATAATTATCAGGTATGTCTCACAACAGGATTAAAAATATATAATTATTGCTATTTTTTAATATATATATCAACTCTACCGAGGGGTCGGAAGTTTGAGTCCACCCAAAGCTCACCGGTAGACATCAGGAAGGGCATCCGGCCATAAAATGCTACACACTCCAAACCTAAGTCCTTAGCCCTTATCGGAAAAAGGGGACACGGCGTAAAACTCCTCTCCCCCCTCTAAAAAATAAAAATCTACCGCCTGCTATTTACTCTTTCATTATATCTATATATGTCTTGTTTTTCCCCTCCTTCCTTTTTCAGCTTCGTCTTCTCACTTCCATCTCTCACTTTTCTTTTCTCTCCTGCTCTCTTTTCTTCCCTCCCTTTTCAGTCTCCTCTTTCCCCTTCCCTTTCCACCCTTCTCTTCCTCTCTCTCTTACCTCCCTTCCCTTTCCAGCCCTCTCTCCCTTTCTCTTTTCCTCGCCTCCCTTCTAGCCCTGCCTCCCTCTCTCTCCCCTCACTGCCCTGCCCTCCCCAGCAGCCGTATGCCAGCCAACCAGTCAGGGAGGTTAGGGTTTCTCTGCTAATTACCGGAGGGCGCTGGCTGTACTGGTGTGGTGGTGGAGTTGACAGCGGTATACGAGTGGGAAAGTACTGGTTACAACTGAATGTGATTTGGGGAAAGTGGCTGTAGTGGTTGAGGTAGTGGTTGGAGGAGTTGTGGTACTGGGTGCTGTGTTATAAGATTGGTGATAGACGCAGTGGTAGTCCTGGTAGCAGGTGATGAGTGTTTTGGTACTGGTGGTAGTTGTAGTGGTGGTGATATCGATAGAAGCAGTGGCAATGTTCGGTGTTGTTGGTAGTGAAAGTGGAAGTTGTTGGTGTGGTAGTGGCTGCGTGTTACCAGATATAGCTGTGGTGGTCGTGATTCAAGTCGTGCTGATGTTTGCCGTGGCAGCTGTGATAATTGTAGCTGTGGCAGTATCTACGTTTCACAGAAATGTTGGTGGTTGCAGTGGTGGTGGTAATGATCAAAACTGTGGTAGTGTTGGCGGTAATGGATATGGTGGTAGAACTGTGGTGGTGGTGGTGGTAGCAGGTAGATGAGCCGGAGAAGGTAATATAGACGGATGAAGTGGTGGTGATAGTGGCTGGTGTAAATAATATCAGAAGCTGGAGGTGGTAATAATAGAGACCGATGAAGTATTGGTGATAGTGGTTGGTGTAAATAATATAGAAGAATTTAGAGTTGGTAATATAGACGGATGAAGTAGTGGTGATAGTGGTTGGTGTAAATAATATAGAAGAATTTAGAGTTGGTAATATAGACGGATGAAGTAGTGGTGATAGTGGTTGGTGTAAATAGTATTAAAAGATTGCCGCGGCTGTGGTAAAGGCGGCAGGTGTGTTGGTGGCAATATACAGGTGGAGGTACAAGTGTTCGTGCCGCCGTTGGAGATGCGGTAGAGAGCTTCCCTTTTTTTTTTTTTTTTTTTTTTTTTTTTTTCGTACACCCTTCAGTGCCGATGCTGTTTTTAGTTTATATATGCCACTACCAGCCTGTTTTCATCAGTTCAGGAGCGGCTTAAAATTCGAAAGGTGAGGTATGGTGTTCACTCCCTTCATTAACGGCGCAGGAACACGTGTACAGGTGGTGTTAATGGGTGTAAAGGTGTCAGAGGTACTGCCAAGTATGAAGCTATATTTCACCCAACGATTTTATTCTCCCGAGCTGAAGAAAATCGTCTAGTAGTTGCAAGAACAAATTAAGGAGTTACTAAGACTCTATGGCTGAATAAATAAATGAAAGGAATTGTTAGTACTGTAGCTATGTTAATATAATTCTAACTGAACATTTAACAAGTCTATATCTATCGTTCGTTCTCCACAAGATCGATAAAACTGGACCTGAGCGATGTTTGTCTGTATGTTTCGATGCGTTTGGTAATTTTAAGATGCTGCAGATTCAGAACCATGCCATATTATTTCACTTTAATGAGCGAAAGAAACAGGAAATATTTTACGGTTAATGATAAAACGCATAAGGCAAGGTATTTCTAAACGCTTCGTCCTGTTTGACCTGTGTGTGTGTGTGTGTGTGTGTGTGTGTGTGTGTGTGAGTTACTACTACTTTCAGATAATTTTTAGCAGCTCAGGAATAGCCTCTCGTACTGAAGGGGATACTCTCTCTCTCTCTCTCTCTCCGATGGTTACAACGGTAGAGAAAAAAAAAAAACAATATAAATTACGGTGATGGCCGGTACTATGGTGCTACTTAAGTGGTACCAGTAGTGATGGCTTTTATTAGCTGTAGTACCACTTTCGATTTTATGGTGGTAGTTATGGTAGTAGTGGTAGCTGTGTTTGTATTTGGCGTGATGATGGTAGTTTAAACAGTACTTGATGTAACAGTGATAGCTGTGTGAGTATTCGACTTGATAATGGTAACTGTGATAGTAATTGACGAGCTAGTGGTAGTTGTGGTAGTACTTCGAAGTGATAGTGGTACCGTAGCTGTGGTAGTAACTGACGTGCTCTTGGTAGCTATGGTAGTACTTGAAGTGACAGTGGTGGCTGTGTTTACATTTCATGTAATACTGGTAGATGTGATAGTGGCCTACTCGATTTGATGACAGGTTGTAGCAGTGTTTGAACAGATAGTGGTAGTTATGTCAGTACCCAGGCTAATAATGGTAGTTTTAGTAGTGGTAGAGAACTGGATAGGTTAGTAGATAAAGCTGACATAACAGACTTTCAAAACAAACATGATTCTCGTCCAGTCAATGGCGTGAATGGGACCAGTATTAGGAAAGGATGCCAGGTGCCTTTTACAATAGTTTTAGTGGCTTCCAAGAGGATGGTAACTACTGTATGGTCGTGTTTGGTGTGATGATGGTAGCTGTGGTCGTACTGGTGGGAGAGTGGTAGTTCTGGTAGTCCTAGGTCACAGTGGTAATGTGGTGCTAGTGGTAAATGCTACTGTGATGGTTATTAGGGGGCTGAGAGGCTGAAGACAGGTATATTCATTTGCCGTTCTATCATATTTCTATTTTCATCCAAGTCCATCTATCCCTCAACCTATCCATCTATTCAATCTACCCCTAAACCTATCTATCTATCCTTCAACCTATCCACTTATTTCATTTACCCCTCAACCTGTCCATCTCTTCCATCTACCCCTCAACTTATCCATCTATCCTTCAACCTGTCCATCTATTCCATCCACCCCTCTACCTACCCATCCATCCCTCAACCTATCCATCTATTCCATCTACCCCTCAACCTAACCATCTATTCCATCTACCCCTCAACCTATCCATCTATCCTTCAACCTATCCATCTATTCCATCTACCCCTCAACCTATCCATCCATCCCTCAACCTATCCATCTATTCCATCTACCCCTCAACCTAACCATCTATTCCATCTACCCCTCAACCTAACCATCTATTCCATCTACCCCTCAACCTAACCATCTATTCCATTACCCCTCAACCAATCCATCTATCTACCCTGTATCTATCCAGCTAACCTAGGTCCTGGGGCCCGTCTGAGCTGAATATCAAATTAAATTATGGAGGAAGAATACACCATTTTCAAATTCCTCGGGCCCTCCTACCTTATTATCTATCCAGGCATCTATCTATCTCCTCAGGCTCTCTATCTATCGACGTGTAGCATAAATATGAGGCTTCTTCCTTTTATCTATCCATCCGTCTTTTGTCTGTCTACTCGTCTTTAACATCTATTCACTTATTTTTATTTATGTCGACTATCATCTGCCTCCTCCCTTATATCAGGTCCTTTACTTATATCTATCCCGTTAACATCTATCTATCTATCTATTTACCTCTATGAACATCTATTAACACAGCTGATGGTATCTACTCTCTATTACCATCTATTAATATCTCTTGACATTTATTTGTTATCTATCACCTCAAAAGTATCTTATTTTTCCATGTATCTTTAGCTTACTTGTATTTGCCTGAAACTATCTATTAATATCTATCTATCCATCTACCTCTTAATCTACCTGTTACTCTATCTATCTCTGTATCTATTAGCTGGTCCAGTGCCCATACATTTATTCACCTTTATCAGCCTAGGATTATCTTATCAAATCAATTTTCAATACATTTATCAGTTTCTCATGTTCCAACAATACAGTCACTCTCTCTCTCTCTCATATGTACACAGGGGAGGGCGTGTACGTATCAGGTCGCACAGTTATCTCCATGCTGTGTCCTTGGTTGGTACACATACACACGCACACGAACCCACATAAACTTACACGTTTTAACACACACAAAACAATGTCCTCTCTCTCTCTCTTTCTTTCTCTCCTATTATCCCTCCACGAACTTCTCTATGTTATACTATCCATTACTACAACCTTCTCCTATTATCAGTCTCTCTCTCTCTCGCCTTGTATAACACACAGAAACAGATAACCCAGCTCCGTGTCTCTCCTTATCGCTGGTTGGCTGCCCTGCCCCAGTCACGCAAATCCACCAGCCAATCACGAGGCACCTTACAAACCTGCCCACACACACTCTCTCTCTCTCTCTTTTACTGTCATTCAATTTTTACCACATATTTTCACTGTTTCGCTAATATTTCTCACATTCTCGCTATTTTTCCCCTCATCTTCACTGCTCTCCCTATTATTTTTGTTATATTTTTTTCACATTCTTGCTATCACCGCTACTTCTTATCACTTTTTCGCTATTTCCGTCATTTTCACATTTTTTCGCATTTTAACTGATATAAGTATTATTTACTTCATTTCATATTAATTCGTCTATGGTATATATTCCTGTGTATTATTTTTCGTTACCATTCGTTGCCTTCTCAATATCATTTTTTTTTTTCTCTTATGCTTGGAGTCTGTCTGGTAGATTTGAGAGAGAGAGAGAGAGAGAGAGAGACTGCGCATTCACGTGAGATAAAAAACAATAAGGCGAAACAAGGCTACAGATAAGACCGGCAGACACTATCTCCAGATAACCTTTACCACCCTTGATATCAAACCCGGAGTGCAATTACGGAATCACCACCACCTTCCACACTCCCACCCCAATATTTATCAACCTCTTCAACACCACCACGTCATTCTATACTCGTTCTTCCCTCACCAGACGATTTTTCTCAGCATTTAACCCCTCCCATACACTCGTCTTCAACTATCAACACCGTCCATGCTCCCACTTCAGTGTTTATCATTCCCTTCAACACCACCACGTCATTCTAAATTCATTCTTTCCCTACCAGACGATTTTTCTCAGCATTTAACCCTTCCCATACACTCGTCTTTAACTATCAACACAGTCCATGCTCCTACTTCAGTATTTATTCCTTTCAATACCATCTCGTAATTCTCAGCTCATTCTTCCCCCACCAGACGATTTTAATCAACATTCAATACCTCCTATACCCTCAGGTCCTTTGTATGTTAATCCCCTTGTTACCTTTCGACGATTTTGCTTAGCCCAGGAGACACTTCTTGAATAATCCCTTTGCTACTAGACATCCTTTAAATCTTACTAAAAACCGTCTGATGGTAACACGAGTAAAAAAACATAGTAAGTTATTCGACTGGTGAGTTACCTTCTTGGGTAGTGATTGATTTATTTATCTAAAAATCTATCTTTTATTTTTTCTTCTCTTGCTCCTACCAGAATACTTTATTAACTCAGGGTAGATGACATTAGGAAAAAGGGCGAATGAGAGCTATATCTATTCCGTCTAGTATGAAGTCTCCCTGTAACTGAAAATAGATGGAAAGTCACACACACACACACACACACACACACACACACACACACACACACACACACACACACACACACACACTTGGCCAGAATACATTAATAACCCTCTCATGATCATGTCTATTCCAACACTATATTTCTGCAACACGCCAGATTCTATTATTATTATTATTATTATTATTATTATTATTATCATCATCATATAGCAGAAAGTCATAGGAGGAATAATAGACAACTTCACCCCCGTCATGATGAAAACAACTCTAGCACCGCATACCCTATTCCCGCTAATGCCAGACAAATGAATCAAATGAGAGTAAGACGAAGGAAGCCGAGAGTGTTAATACAATCATCACCACCCCTCTCACGGTCGGGATAACTCTACTGTAGTGTTGTATTCCAGCAGATGGCAGACGATTTTATTCAGCTGCGACTGTCAAAGGAGCCACAGGAGCCTGACATTTTTATTTCTTTTTTATCCATCTCTATCAACTTACTATTTCTTACAGATTATTAACATCTATTTTTACTGATTCAATCCCTTCAGTTAGAGGACCGTTTTATATTTATTCCGTTCTTGTTACAACCAGCCGATTTTTACAGATTAGTACGTTTTTCAAATTGGTGGCATTGGCTAGGCTGCAGAAAAAAAAATTATGTAAAGGCTTCAAGGATAAAAAAATACCGGTAAGAGGTCCCTGAGGTGAGAAGGTTAATTTTATCTAGTTTTATCGGTACACTTTTTACCCTACCGCTGAGTCTTATCGTTGTGAGGAGCTTTTCTGTAACGTGTGTGTGTGTGTGTGTGTGTGTGTGTGTGTGTGTGTGTGTGTGTGTGTGTGTGTCCTTTAATACACTCTCTCTTATCTTTTCGCTTCTCACTTTCCTTCCTACTTTCTCCTCTCGTGTCTTTCTCCCTCTACCATCCTTTTCTCCATCTATCCCTTAACCTATCCATCTATCATGCTCTCTACCCACCTATCTTCCTGCTAATTCCTCTACTTATCCATCTATTCACCTCTCCATCTATCTATTCATCCCTCTACTCATCTTCATCCCTCAATCTCTCCGAATTCAATTCCCTTTCCTGACTTTGCATACATTTCCCCCTTTTTCCCTCACTTTCTCTCCATTTGCCTAACTTTATGCACTCATGTCCTTTCCTCAACACATTTTATTTTTTTTGTCCCCTCCTTCCCTCCAAACTTACATTCTTTTCCCCTTTTATCTTCCAACTTTTTCTTTTCCAATTAATTTTATGCGTATACTTCTGTCCTCCTCCTTTCCTTTATTTTCCTCTACGTCCTCCCGAACATTCACCATTTACTTTTAATTTTCTTGCTTTCTTTCTTCTCTTAATTTTATGCACACCAGTCCACTCTTGCTTGTATAAGTCCTTTCTTCTCTTATTCAAACAACACACTGAGAAAAAAAAGAAAAGAAAATTCACAAACGCTGCTTTTCCTTTTGCCAAGCACTCTGAATAATCACGTCCCATGTAATCATTTGACTGGAGAAAAAAAAAAAAAAAAAAAAGGGGGGGGCACTTCGATGGCGCTCAGATTTTTTTTTTTTTTTTTTTTTTTTCCCCAGCACACCGTTTTGGACTTTTGAGACGAAGGAATGTGAAGGTGAAACTAGCGACCGGTTTTCAATGTTTTCCCGACCCTCAACACAGGATATAATCAAGCATCGGGAAATTATCACTTGCTGTCAATCAGGTACCAAGACACCTGCAATTCATACGCTGCGGATGACAGGTCTGTAATATGAGTTTCAAATTAAAACTGTAAGAAGAAACCAGAGTTCAAATATCACTATCAGACTTCCTATAATAACAAGGACGACTGGGAAAATACACTAATCGCACGAGCCTACACACTGAAATGGTGGACTGAGTAGATTAAGGTACTGGGATCGGGAGAGGAGCGGCGCGCAACCTCCCCACACCATAGCTCAACGCAAACTGATGAGGGAGGTAGCTTCTCCCCTCGAGGCATTCCAGAGGATGGAGGAAGGGAGGAACAGGAAGGGGAGGAGGAGAAAAGTATTTGGAACTTGTGGTGGCTTTTGTCGTAGCTGTGTTTACTCAATGCTGTGTGGAGAAAGGAAGGTGTAGATGAGATGGGGAAGGTGGTGTGAATGGGATGCACACGATTCACACAGTTTCAGCCCACATTCCTTGCGGGACCACCATGCCATTTATGAAAATTATCCTTAGCATTAATTACATAAATATTACCTCAACTTCAGTCTCTAAGCCTTGCAAGCACCTAGTAGCAGTGTTGAAGCCAATTCAAACAACTTACACTACATGCAAATATCAGCAGTCGAGTGCTGATCGAAAGTTGATCCAGTGCGATGTTTTAATAATGATCAGGTGATTTATGATTACACAGTGTGGCCAGTTGTTCATTGGTTTTGACTGAGATTCAAGAAACTCTTTAAGGCAATAAAGTGTATAAAACGTCACCCACACACCAACATTCCTAGCTACACCGCCAAATGGGCGTCTTCTACCAGCACTATGCATTCCCCGTGCTTTGTATGCATCACGAGTAACTGTTATCATGAACTGTTCCACGTATCGTTCACCACAACTTGAATCTGGCACCATCAAACACTGAACAATGGGTCCTTTTTTCTCTTTTGTGACAGCTGTGGTAAGTGATGTCATCATGCTTGCGGCACAGGCACCAGGAGTACTTTTTTTTTTTTTTTTTTTTCCACTGAATGCTCTCATAATTGTTTTGGTGCTGGAGACGGCAGCCTTCCCGAACTGGTACCGATACAACCAGTCAGCGTTATACACACGTACCTCAACTATCTCCCTATCACCCGAAAGGAGGAGGATGGACTGCAAAAGGGCTAGGTCAGCCAGCAATCCTCCGGCTATGAACCTGTGGCCACAACAACACAATTTGGTATTTTGTGCATGCTTCTAATCTGATTCCTATTAAATATCCTCTTTACAGACAGCAAGAGTTTCCCCATCTTTAAATCCAGCTTATTTGGACATATTAATGTGTAATGGCCACGCCGAATGTGAACTGCAGACCATAATTACCCAAAGACCTCACTACCCAAACCCCTTCACCAGACGGGGGGGACGGTATGGAACTAACCTACGCATCTCCATTCATTTTCCCTTACAAATCAGAGGCAAATTCAATCAAGTTTGCCCGTACATCAGCCAGAAATATCTATCTATCTACTTGTAGCCTGACGCCTTAATCCCGTAAGGGGTGGCCACAAACAAATGCCCATGTCGTCTTGTCCACCATTTGGCTGTCCTCCCTCCAACCCACTCCCTCTCTTATATCTCTCTCTAATCCATCCCTTCACCTCTTCCCCGGTCTCCTCCCTCTCCCCCTCCACCTCACTCATACACTCTTCTAGTCAGTCTCTCATTCTCAAGAAATATCCCGTTTTTAAAAGCTGTGGATCTGAATCAGCCTGGCCCGAATAGTTCACGTTCCGACAAAAGCCTGTTATAAGTAGCTGTGGAGGCTTTGTAGTGAATATTTAGAACTTGCGGTGGGTATTGCTGTAGGTTGTAGTATGTCTGTGTTTATTCAGTGTTGTGTGGAAGGTGGTTCAAGTGGAGAGGTGGTTCAAGTGGGAAGATGGTTCAAATGGGAAGATGGTTCAAGTGGGAAGGTGGTTCAGGTGGGAGAGAGGTTCAAGTGGGAAGGTGGTTCAAGTGGGAAGGTGGTTCAAATGGGAAGGTGGTTCAAGTAGGAAGGTGGTTCAAGTGGGAAGGTGGTTCAAGTGGGAAGATGGTTCAAATGGGAAGATGGTTCAAGTGGGAAGGCGGTTCAAGTGGGAAGGTTGTTCAAGTGAAAAGGTGGTGCAAGTGGGAAGGTGGTTCAAGTAGGAAGGCGGTTCAAGTGGGAAGGTGGTGGTTCAAGTGGGAAGGTGGTGGTTCAAGTGGGAAGGTGGTTCAAGTGGGAAGGTGGTTCAAGTGGGCAGGTGGTTCAAGTGAGAAGGTTGTTCAAGTGGGAAGGTGGTTCAAGGGGGAAGGTGGTTCAAGTGGGAAGGTGGTTCAAGTGGGAAGGTGGTTCAAGTAGGAAGGTGGTTCACGCGGTGGTGGAGGCCTTGTACAGTATTTGGAACCACGGTGGCCTCTGCTGTATATGGTCGTGGTTTGTATAGTCAGTGGAGCGAGGGAATGGTCTGTACAATCAGTGGAGCGAGGAAGTTATCTGTATGGTCAGAGGGGCGAGGAAATTATCTGTATGGTCAGTGGAGCGAGGAAGTGATCTGTATAGCCAGTGGAGCGAGGAAGTGGTCTGTATGGTCAGTGGAGCGAGGAAGAAGTATGTATAAGAGGTGGGGCAGGGAAGCAGTAGGGCAGGTGGAAAAGGTGGTATGAAGAGTAGTGCAAACGTTGTAGATAAGTTTTAGTAACTTGTGGAGGGTCATGGTCTGTATATTCAGTGGTACACGCAGAAAGAAGGGTGATAGGTGGGGAGGAAAAGGGTCGTTTAAGTATGAGTGGTGTCTGTGGTAATGGATGTGTGGTTGATAAGTACCTGGAACCTGTAGCGGTGTAAAGATGGTGGAAAGGGAGATATGAATAGTTGAGGAGGCTTTGTGGAAGTCTGTGAAAAGATTACCACTTGAATCAGGTCACGTACTATTTCACTCTATTCGTCCTACCAACGGGTGATTTTAATGAACTTGGGTGAGACTCTTCAAACTGAACGGGTTAGGATGCGTCCACTTTCGCTCCATACATGTGATCGACGAGAGGAAACGAGGTTCAAGGGTCCATCCAGCGTTCAGACTCGGTTACTGCGGCGGCTTTAATCAAGTTCTTCATTTCAGCTTGTCGATCACATGCTTCGGGCAAGTGTGGCCGCACCCTGAGACGTAGACTTCACCAATCCCTTCAAGATGGAAGACATTTTCTGAGCTGGTTACATAAGCCTCAAGACGGCGAAAAAATAACAAATAAACAATTGTATAAAATGAATGAATAAATTAAAATAACAAAAAGTAGTCCAAGAGGGTGAACTAAAGTAAATCAGTGGTAAATGAACGTGGGAATGTGGCAGATTCTTGTATTGGAGAGGATAACGTGGCAGACGACTGTGGCGGGATGATTATATTGGACAGGATCGCACACGCATTATAGTTTGGTTGCCGTCGGGCGGTTTTATTCAGTTAAAAGTCACCTTTGGCCGACGAAGGGTTAGGTGGAAGGTGGTATTAGGAGAGGAACAAGTGGGTGTGGTGGATAGGTGAGCGAGTTGTATGTGGTTGTGACTGTGGTTGTGGCTGTGACTGATGATGGTTGTGAAAGATCTCATGACTCACTCAGGTGAACACAATCATCTGCCGTTATCTAGAATACACAGCTAAAGTTGTCCCGACCAAGCAAGGGTTAATGGTGACAGTCTTAAAACTCTCAGGCTCCTGTGTCTTATTCCCAGAGGAATATAATAGAAGCGGAAAAAAAATGCTTCCACCATCACAGGGACAAAGGCAAAAGTCATACCAGGCTCCGACACTCACTGAGCTGAATAAAATCAACTGATGTGAGCTAGAACACACCAAGGGAGGGTTCAGGTGTAGTGAGAGGACTGTATATGTGGCAGAAGGATTGGGAGGCGACGGTAAATGCAGGCACTGGGTTGCTTGAAGCTGGTGTTGCAAATGATGATATTGCGTGAGGTGGACAAAAGGTTAGGAGGGACTGGGCCTATGTGGCAGGAGAGGGTGGTGGTGATGGTGGTGTAAGAAATGGTGGCAGAGATGTCCAGCTGTGACCACACGTGATCTCTGTTCCTCCTTCTACTACTGTTTTTACTCTAACTTGGCCAAAAACTGCCATACTTCCATTCAGAATGCTCAGTTGCAGCACTATATTAATTCACAAATGGTAATACGTGAACAGTAACAATAATACAAATACGGTCCTAAAAAAGGTAAAAATAATATTAAATAATATTCCTTGGTCCTAGGCGATGATGATGATGATGATGATGATGATGATGATGATGATGATGATGATGATGATGGTCACCTCATCACTGCACAGGACCAAAAATTCACATTATTATTACTTAAACTCAACGTAAATTTGCAAGGTCCATAATCACGTCAGAAAAATCAGGAGAAAATAAGGTTTCATACTGTTACAAAGGTCACAGGTGGAGGATACACTTTCCAAATTATTTAAAATTCAATGATAAGACGGATGGAGTTTAGCAATTAAGATCAATTTTTTTTACATTTTTCACCATTCTCTCCTCATCCTTAGCAGTGAAAGTCTCTGATGATGATGACGATGATGATGATGATGGAAGTACTGAGTTTATTTACGGTAGTCATAATACGTTCTCTCTCTCTCTCTCTCTCTCTCTCTCTCTGCCACTAATTTTCCCCCCGCTGTCACAAGCCCCTACTGTCACACTCCCTCTCTCTCACACTCTCAGTTTGGCACCCACCAACTCTCCTCTCTCACTCTAACCCACAATCCCTCCTTCAATATCTCAAGCTCACGGTCTGCACAGAATTTTCTTTTTAACTTGATGGATTAAATACAGCCTTCACTGACATATCACAAAAGATACGTCACCGGAATGATAGGGTTTTAACGCCTTCTCACTCACTCACTCAGTTGCTAATTCTCCCCTACTCTCATTCACTATCCTACGTTATCCCACACTTCAACTTCGTCACATCTTACATACGACTGCTTTCACCACGCGCGCGCGCGCACACACACACGCACGCACGCATGCACGCACGCACGCACGCACGCACGCACACACACACACACACACACACACACACACACACACACACACACACACACACACACACACAATTACGTGAGGCTATCTAGTCATACCCATACCTGTAACTTGAACAAAAACAACAAATCTAAATTCAAATACAATTTCACAATCCTTAAATGAAGTGCATTTTGGCACAGGAGACATCCAGCAGGTATTTACTTTCAGTCCCAACATAGGTGAGGATCACAGGTGTTTTGGATTTTACGGGAACATATTTGTTGTTTCAGGAGGCTACTATTCTCTCATCCTGAAGAACGATATATATATTGTAATGAACCTAATTTCTAGCTCCAGTAATGTCTACACCTGTTTAAACAGCCACTTGAAATGGCAACACTCACAGACTCACATCACCGCCCATGACCCAGCAGCCACTAAACATGCATTATCATTCTAATTTTGCAAGAAAGAATTTCTGTTTTAGAAACACATATCCTGGATAAGTAAAAAAAAAAAATCACTATGGGATGTTGTACAACACATGGTAATATTAATTTATTATTTACTTTATCTTTGATCATTATTTTTTGTTAACTATAAAAGAATATTGTGAACCATTTTCAGACACCCTGATATACATATCCATGTTGTATATAAATAACCTTCAGCAGGGTTGGGTAAGGAGTTCTGACCTGATTTCATATCACAATGACGGTAAGCTTACACTGTCCTCTAATATCTTGGACTAAGTTACAAAATTTGTAGTCATAAAAGTGAATATGTGGTGGTACTACTTTTTGTGTAAGAATCCATCTTTAATTAAAGGCCAGGAGATATGTTTCAGAAATCTGCCATCCCATCACACAACAAAATGAGGCTCCTACACAGTCCTCGCCCCTCACCATCATGGCACTAATACCCACCATCTGTACAGTGATGTGTATGGGATGCTGCATTCAGAACATGAGTGATTGAACAAGTTAGGGGGGGGGGGGAAGCTATGGCATCATGTGCGGCCATATAAAATAAAGCACCAACACATCTGTATATGAAACAAAATAACATCTTAGACCTGTTCCTTGCAATGACAGTTATCTAAACCGTGTCTTTATGAACCACAGATCACTTCACTCCACTCCACCCCTATCTTCCTTCAAGCACTCCATTCCACTCCTGTCTTCCTTCAGGAGCTCCATTCCACTCCTGTCTTCCTTCTGGCATTCCATTCCACTCCTGTCTTCCTTCAGGCACTCCAATCCACTCCTGTCTTCTTTCAGGAGCTCCATTCCACTCCTGTCTTCCTTCAGCATTCCATTCCACTCCTGTCTTCCTTCAGGCACTCCAATCCACTCCTGTCTTCTTTCAGGCACTCACTCCACTTCTCGTACATATAAACCCATCTTTTCTAATACATAACCGAAGTACTTCATCTCTTCCACCAAATCAAGTCTCAATACACTGACCAGCACATCACACTGGGAGTCAGCTTCAAGAGGAGCAGTATGTAATGCTTAATATCACACTCACTCCAGCATTTTACGGATTGATAGCATCTAAGGAAGAGGT
Organism: Coenobita brevimanus; assembly: GCF_032717465.1. NCBI lineage: Eukaryota > Metazoa > Arthropoda > Malacostraca > Decapoda > Coenobitidae > Coenobita > Coenobita brevimanus. Next base: position 55,961,767 of record NC_136959.1, on the reverse strand, counting down.
GGGTAGAGGCGGTCTCTCTCTCTCTCTCTCTCTCTCTCTCTCTCTCTCTCTCTCTCTCTCACCTGACTTAAGAAAATTCACCTCATCGTGCTAAAAACTTATAAGTCTGCATTCTAATCCCCTTCAGGTGTGATGATAGAATGAACCCAGCTGTTCTGAAACAAACATTCCATTGAAGTTGATCACCACAAACAAGAGGCTTTCCATCTTGCTTGTAATCATCACGGGCGTAGGCTGGTAGTCTATTGTTAAACGCTCTGGTGTAACCGTGTACACAGGAAGGGTTAATGCGAGACTAATATTGAAGTCGTCTAGGTGTTGCCAAGACAGTGATAAGAAAATAATAAATAATAATGAATGCAATAAAAATCTTCGAACTTTAGTGCTACGTAAACTCGCCTCATAGTGTGCAATGTGAGAGGAATAAATATCGATACAACAAAATGACAGAGGCAGTAACTATATTGAAGGAAGGAAGGAAGGTACGATGCGACGGCTTCGTATTCAGCACTTCACGAGAATTACATATTTTCTGTTCTCTTCCTGCTACCTCCAGACGACTATACTGAGCGTGGGAAAGACCTCTCGTACTGAAAGGGTTAATAAAGCCTGTATCTAACCCCTCCAGTTCGAAGTCTCTCCTAAGCTGAGTAAAAATCGTCTGGTAGTAGCGAAAATAAAATGCAAACCACGTGCCCGAAGTGAAGGGGTTAAATAAAGATGCGAGTAAGTGTAGTGGCTGATGGTGAAGACGTGACACGTGTAAGGTCAGGCGTGAGCACTTAAGGATAGGGTTATGAAGGGGAAGAAGGTATTTTGATAGGTGAATGAGAAAGAGGAATGGGTGAAATGAGTAACGAAGGGGAAGAAGTTTTGTTGAAAGGTGAATGACGAAGATGAATGAGTGAATACAGTAATGAAGGGGAAGAAGGTCTGCTGAATGGTGAATGATGAAGAGGAATGAGTGACTTTTTTTTTTTTTTTTTTTTTTTTTTTTAATGCGAGGAAGAAGGAACCAAAGGCCATGAGCCCGCAGTAACAGTTCCCTCCAAGAGAAAAACAAAATACAACAGAGAGCCAAATTCAAGATCCGATCATTTTGAGATGCCTGGACACACTGCGTTTGAAAGACTGGAGATCATAGGCAGGAGGAAATACAGACAGAGGGAGACAGTTCCAGAGCTGACCTGTTGCATGAATGAAAGACTAGGAGTAACGGTTAACTCTTGCATTAGAGAGTTGGACAGAAAAGGGATGAGAGTTTGCTGCCAGACGGGTGCTACGCACCCGTCGTAGAGGTGGAGGAATGCAAGCAGACAGTTCAGAGGAGCAGTGACCATTAAAGTAGCGATAGAAAAGAGATAAAGATGCAACAGTGCGGCGAAGAGACAGAGGTTGAAGGGAGTCAGTAAGAGGAGGAGAGTTAATGAGACGAAAAGCCTTTGACTCCACCCTATTGAGAAGAGCTGTATGTGGGGAGCCTCCCCACACATGAGAGTTGTACTCCACACAGGGGCGGATAAAACCCCTGTATAGAGTCAACAATTGTGCAGGGGTAAAGAAAGAGCGGAGTCGGCTTAGCACACCCAATCTCTTGGAAGCAGATTTTACAAGGGATGTAATATGATCTTTCCAAGATAAGTCCCGAGTAAATGAAACCCCAAGCATGTTCAAGGATGATGCAGGATTAATCTGAATATTATTAAACATTAGTGGGTATACCTGTGGAAGATTTTGTCGGGTTGATAGGTGTAAGAACTGAGTCTTAGAAGCATTAAAGACAACCATATTATTTTTACCCCAGTCAGAGATATGAGCCAAGTCAGACATTAGGTGTGCCATAGCCTCATCCCTTGTTTCTTGAAGTAACTGTTGAGATGGGCGTTGCGGGAACCGAATGGAAAGGTGAAGGGTGGAGTCATCAGCGTATGAGTGGATAGGGTTAGATGTACAGCTTAGAAGATCACTGATGAATAAAAGGAAGAGAGTTGGTGATAGGACAGAGCCCCGAGGAACACCACTGTTGATAGATCTAGGAGAAGAACGATGGCCATCTACGACAGCAGCTATAGAACGACCAGAAAGGAAGCTAGCGACGAAGGTACAGATAGAAGGATAGAAACCGTAGGAGGGCAGTTTGGAAATTAAAGATTTATGCCAGACTCGATCGAAAGCCTTTGAGATGTCAAGTGCAATGGCAAAGCTTTCGCCAAAGTCCCGAAAGGAGAATGACCAAGAGTCTGAAAGGTAGGTGAGAAGATCGCCAGTGGAGCGTCCCTGACGGAACCCATACTGACGATCGGAAAGAAGGTTGTGATAGGAAAGATGCCTTAAAATTTTTCTATTAAGAATTGACTCGAAAACTTTTGAAATACAGGACGTTAAAGCAATTGGACGATAGTTGGAGGGTTGGGAGTGGTCACCCTTCTTTGGGACTGGCTGAATGAGAGCAAACTTCCAGCAAGAAGGAAAGGTACAAGTTGACAGACAAAGGCGAAAGATTTTGCCTAGGCAGGGTGTAAGCACAGAAGCACAGTTCTTGAAGACAACAGGATGGACTCCATCAGGCCCATATGCTTTGTTAGTACTGAGGTCAGTAATGGCAGAAAATACATCAACTGAAGAAATTTTAATGTCAGCCATGAGGAAGTCAGAGGGGGGAAGTGATGGAGGAACAGCACCGGAATCGTCTAAGGTGGAATTGGAGGAGAAAGTCTGTGCGAAGGGATCTGCTTTATCAGTAGAAGAAATAGCTACAGAACCATCAGAGTAGGAAAGAGGAGGGAAGGACGATGAGGTAAAGTTGTTAGAAAGATTTTTGGCAAGGTGCCAGAAGGAGCGGGAAGAATTCGAGTTGGAGAGTTGAGAGCATTTAGTATGGATGAAATTATTTTTAGTAGAGCGAAGAACAGACTTAGCACGATTCCGGGCAGAAACGTAAAGATTATGTGATTCAGGGGTGGGTTGGCTCCGGTACCTTTTGTAGGCCTTCTCCTTGTTGCGGACAGCATTAGAACAAGCGTGATTAAACCAAGGCTTTCTTGCGTTAGTCAAAGGATATGAGAAAGGAATGTATGCTTCCATGCCCGAGAGAATAACCTCCGTAATGCGCAAGGCACACTCAGATGGCTCACGGCCATGGAAGCAATAATCATTCCAGGGAAAATCAAAGAAGTACTGCCTGAGGGCCTCCCAGTCCGCAGCTCCAAAATGCCAGAGACGACGTTTCCCTGGAGGGTCCGCATGAGCCGTACTGGGCGATAGGACAGGTTAAGGTAATAAGGTTGTGATCGGAGGAGCCCAATGGAGAGAAAAGATTAACAGAGTAAGCAGAAGGATTAGTTGTGAGGAAGAGGTCAAAGTATGTTGGAGCTCTCTCCAAGGCGGTCAGGGATACGGGTAGGGTGCTGTACAAGCTGCTCTAGGTCATTAAGGATAGAAAAGATGTAGGCTTGTTCACCAGGTGGATCCGTGAAAGGAGAGGAGAGCCAAAGGTGGTGGTGAACATTGAAATCTCCAAGAATGGAGATTTCAGAGAAAGGAGAAATGGACAGAATGTGTTCCATCGTAGAAGTAAGATAGTCGAAGAAGAATTTTTGATAGTCAGTAGAATTAGGGGATAAGTAAACAGCACAGATATATTTAGTCAGAGAATGACAGGAAAGCCGAAGCCAGAGAGTGGAGAATTCAGAAGAATCAAGTTCAGGAACACGAGAGCAAGATAAGTCGTTGTGTATGTATACACAACAGCCACCTTTGGCTTTGAAATGAGTATAGAGAAAGTAGGAGGATACAGAAAAGGGTTTGCTGTCAGTTGCCTCAGACAGCTGAGTCTCCGTTAGAAAAAGAAGGTGAGGTTTAGAGGAGGAGAGGTGGTGCTCAACAGAGCGAAAGTTAGATGAAAGGCCGCGAATGTTGCAGAAATGAAGAAGAAGAGAGTCAGACAGTGGTTCCAGGCACCTCGAGTCGTCACCGGGAGAGGGGCAGATGGCGGGGGCATTTATGGTCCCCCCCCCTGGGAGGTGGAATTAACTTCGTACTGGGATATGCATCGTGTAATAAGAAAGCTCTGAACCGGAGTAAGGCTTATGTACTATACCTTGGTAATTATATCATAAACATTACATGAAATAATCGTATTACAGGTCTGATACTACATTACTTCCACAGCTTGTAAACTAAGATGCCTATATAAAGTATGTGACCCCAAGTTTTAACAAGCAACAAATCAAGACGACTTTTATGGCATCACTTCACTGAAAATCACTCGTCAATTATATGTCGTGGTGACATGGGTGATAGGGTGATGGTGACGGGTCCGCCACGGTACTAAGCAAGGAGCAGGCGGAGATTTTTCGGTCTTGTAAACGTAAACGTAGCCAGGGAAGTAGTGTGGTCTGCTACGACTTAAATGATCTGGAAAACGATAGCTTAACCCCTGGCTCTCTTACCGGTACATCTCGGACCCTCAGTGGTTCCTAAACGGGTAAAAAATGAACTGGTTGGCTGTAAAATATGGTGAAAATTTAGTTACGCTTTATAAAAAAAAAAAATCTCCAACAGTCAACATTAAATATGGTTAACCAAAAATATTAAATGTGTGTAAAAATAACCAAGTGTGATGTGAGTTTGGCAGTGGAGTGACGCAACATGGCAGTGAGCAGACTCCACAAAGATATGCCACCACCACCATTTCTTTTCCTGCAGCACCGGCACAACGTGGGGTGGGATGGGGTGGGAGTGGGGGGGTGGGGGTCGGGTGGACGGGGAGGTGGAAGTATGGGATGGAGGTGAGGGTCTAGGTGGGAAGGAGGTGGGGTAAGTGGGAGGAGGGGAGGAGGAGATGGACGAGGGGACGGGATGTGGGAGGATGAAGCGGGGTCGCGACGGGAAGGAAGGGGGGGGTTAGAGCAGGGGTGTGGGTGGGGACATTGTGAGGGTGAGGGCAGGGGATGACAGTATTTGAGGTGGGGGGGGTAGGGACGGTGGGGATGGGGGATGGGGGAGGGTTGGGGGTGAGGATGAGGGTGGGGTAGACTGCCTCGTTGTGAAAGTTAGCACTGATGGCTGCCTGGACTCCACAAGCACCGCTTTAATGATCTACACCAACTTAACCTTTTCTATGCGGCTGGAACACCTGAGCGTTATTATTCAAGAACAGAAAATTTTTGTACACCATGGAGAAGCCCTAAATGTCAAAGGTTCAAAAAGCTACCTCATGTCTCCCTTTCTCTAATACTGGTACTCCTAGAAATTATACCAGGCCAACGTTAGGCGATTTTGTTCAGGCAGGAAGCAAGTCAGTCAAAGAGTTGAGGTGTACACGATCTTTTGCTGAGGGATGTGTAGTGGAGGGTAAACTAAGAGAACTAACCAAAACTCTTCCAGTGTGGTCATATCTTACAAGAAATATTCCCAAGCTATCTTATGGTCCTATGTGATATTATACTATAACCTTGTAACACCTCCAGTCCCATGACACGTATTTCAGTGGCTTATTCTTGCAACGCTGACGATTTTATTAAGCTTGGGAAGACCTCCTGTAGTGAAGGGGTTAGTGAAGGCTTTATTTAACTCATATACCCATCATGAGTTTCAGCAGTAGAGATAGAACGAAATCGCGGAATAGAAATAGGTGTTTGCACCAAGAACAATATATAAAATGCATCATCGGACTAAGAATTCGGCTTTGAACACCATGGCCTTTGTCAATCAGGGCATGGTTGGTATATCTAGAAGTAAGGCGCATCCCTAGACATTTCCGAAGTAGTATACGGAGCTCTGTTATGGTACTTAAAATTCAAAATGCCATCACTTTTATATTTGCAGATTCAAAGGTCAATTTTCACATTTCGTTAGTTTTAGTGACATTGTTTGGATTCAATTTTTTGGGGGGTGTATATATGCAAGGTATCAAACATCCACAAACGAGGAAAGGTGGGAATTGTTCTTGTTAGTTACCTGTGCTCGGATCACTAAGGCAGATGACCAATTTTTGCTGGAAGACATTAAGAATACATTGTTGTTGTTGTTGTTGTGGCCTCAGGATCATCAGTGAGTGAACTCTGTGAACTACAGGCTGAAGTTGCCTTCTCTGCAGTCCATGTAGGCCTACCGTTGATTTTATTCTGCGCACCGTGTTACCCGACGATTTCCTTCAACTTAAAACAAAATTTTTGAACTGTATAAATTAAGGATACACTATCGCCTTCGGTACTGACACATGTCCATCATAAGTTGAATAAAACCATCTGATGAAACCAAGAATCACGCTGTACGTCATCCAAGAGGAAGGGCTAATACGCAGCGGCTGGTTATGGGCGACAGGAAGGGAGGCCAAGTGAGGAAGGTAATTACTGTGTGGGGCATTTTTCTCCACGTGAGCGGTGGTGGTGGTGGTGGTGGTGGTGGTGGTAGACGTACCATTATTAGTAAGTGTGGAAAACCTACTGTGTGTGTGTGCGTGTGTGTGTGTGTCTCAGATACTGTATTATACATACATACATACATGCATATATATATATAATACAGTATCACACACACACACACACACACACACACACACACACACACACACAGTTTCAGTACTTTATAATAGCCTGATGTGTGGCTCCCTCTTACCGCCACTCCTGCATAAATGATGTGTTTACTACAGTCAGCACTACAGTAAATTCTTTCAACACTGATAACATCATTTGTATTTTCTTTCTTTTTTTTATGTTTCCAACCCTGAGCATAGGCTTCAGAGCTCGTTCCCTGTGGCCGAGCGGTCCTCCTACATATTATACACCTCCACATGCACCACTTCGGCGCTAACACCCACCATCCATGCTGAATACATGCTAGGACTGACTCATCCAGGACTGGTGTATTGGTATTACCGGGGGTAATTTTACGACATATCGGCGGGCCTTATGGTAGATCAGTAAACTGTGCTTTAACAAAATCAAAATCCTTAAACTGTTCCCCTACCCGGCCAGTATTCGAATCTGGGTCCATTAGGAATGCAGGCCACCTCTCTACCGACTCGGCCACCATCTTCTTGATACCTGTATACAATTTTTTGTCTGTTTTGGGGAGGTCTCCCGTTGTGTAAGGGTTCATGATATCAATGCATAACCTCTGCAGCTCGAAAAGTCTCTCCTTAGAAATATCAGTGTTTGAAGGTAGCAAGAATAAAAAGTTCGTGATCGTAAGGAAGCGGCTGTAGTTTTAAGAGGCAAGTACATTTTTACCTCACACAGTACGTCCCCATTTCCTACCCAAAGCACTGTCCCTGTCTTCCTCCTGTGACTGTATACTCCTGTCACCTTAACTCGGCAGGAATTTTCGTCTTTTTGCAGCTTACTGCACGTCCTAGCTCAGTGGCAGAAAGACAGTGTTACGGTTCTACATACTGTACTTTCTATAGCACGTCCTCGTGACTAGCATCACATTCTAGTGTTACTCAATCGTTACAACTCAGCATTCAAGGTGGAGAGCTGGCAATTTTAGGGCATGTTAGATTAGGAGGGAGAGAGAGAGAGAGAGAGAGAGAGAGAGAGAGAGAGAGAGAGAGAGAGAGAGAGAGAGAGAGAATAGTAAGTGTACCTTGCACCATCCAACCCTTGCCCACACCAAGATGTTGATCAAGAATCCATAACTACAATATCGCACAATTAATCCCTGGCTTTAAGTGTTATGTGATGAGCTACTACATTGCTCTCCCCATCACTTCACTCCGTATTTCGATCGTGATATCCAGGTAGCTCCGATCCCTGCCTCTACCAAGGCCTAAAGAATCTTTAGGCCTTGGCCTATACTATTAAATTTATGTGCAAAAGAAACGAAATACTCCACTGCAGTCCCCCACCACCACTTCACTTTTTTTTTTCTAGGATATCATACTGATGTCCCTCTTCATGACTCTTGTGTGTTCACTTCTGGGTCACTCTCCTCTTCATTCCTCTTCCCTCGTCAACTTTCTTAAAAAAGGTGAAGTCACTGGGAGGTTAAGGGAAGGTTAGGAAAGACACAAGGCAAAGACGGTGAAAAAGAAACTGTCAGTAGACGGAGGAATAGTTTAAGTCTGGTTACTTGGTCACTGCGGACAGGCGTTTGTTTGTGAGTATCTAACCGACATTTTGGTGGCAAATAGAGGACTGGAACTCACGACATTGCTTCCTCCGAACTTGAAGTCGGTACCGAACCGACCGAGCCACTGATCCGCCCACCAGTTGTATGCTTTCATTGGCCATGCTTGTATCCCCGCTTTGTCCTGCTATGCACCTTCCGACTCTGACTATGCACCTGATACCATTACTCCCACATGCATTACCTCAATTATTAAAATCATCCTTCATTAAACCGCTCATGATCGGGACAAAGCTAGTACTCTATTCCTATAAACACTAGACAACTTCGTTCAGCTAAGAGTGAGTATAAGCGCCTGAGAATGTTAATACCGTCACCTTTAAACTTCCATGATCCGCATAACCCATATAGTCTGTTTAGCTAAAATCAGGTGACTTCATTCATCTCTGAGTAAGTCACAGGACCTGAGTGCTGAAATAATGTGTTTTCTGTAGTTCTCTCCTTCCTCTTCACACATGTTTCCATCACAGTGAGTGTTGTAAATGTGTGGTGATGTCTCTAGCCAGGATCACCTCACACCACACCGCCCTCTCGATAGTCACCATCGTGCTCCACATGAGCTTCCTCATTGTTCTCCCTGTTAATAGTTCTCTCCCTCACCCACTCCCTAATCACCCGGCAGTACAGTGTGGTGCGTGGATCTACAGCGACTACTGCGAGTTGTGTTCTACGGGGAGGCTGAGACTGAGCAAAAATAGACACTCAACCTTAATGACCATCGTGTAGCAGATAGGCACTGAACTAAGCTTTCTTCTTTTCGTGCTTCACATCAACCTCGTCACTGTCCTCCCTGTCAGTGTGAGCCTCCCATACCCACTCACACGTGGGCACCAATGATAGCAAGATTCTTGGCCCTCACCACTTTTGGTTGGGTGGCTAGGGTCGCAGCGAGGGCGGGATGTCACTGCTGCAAACTTCCGAAACCTGGTCAGTTTTGCCTTTTTTCCAAGGAATGTCTAAGTTATGTTATGTCATCCTATCTTACGGTAAGTTAGGCTACGTTAGGCTAGATTAGGTTGGTCTGTTAGAGTTTTGTCTGTTAGAGTTAGGCTTTGATAGCCAGTGGTTAAAGAAAGTAAGCGAGGTAATCCTAAGGAGAGAAAGCTTGATAAACGTGTGCTGAAATGTCATACAAACGAAAATACACGTCCCTGCTGAGGCCACTTACTCCCACCTCCAAAACACTTACACTTTTCTGTGAACCAGCACAGTTATGTATGTGACGACGCACAAATACGACATTCTCAGGCACGTCGTTTCACATTGCGAGTCGTATTTTGGAGGAATATCAAATATAGCTAAACATGTCTGCCTTAATGACTCTTCGTGTAGTCGATAGGGAACTGTCTCCCTCTGTCTATTTCCTACTTCCTATGATCTCCAGTCTTTCAAACGCAGTGTGTCCAGGCATCTCGAAATGAATGGATCTTGAATCTGGCTCTCTTTTGTATTTTTTTTTTTTCCTTCGAAGGTACGGTTTGCTGGCTCCTGACCTCTGGTTCCTTCTTTCTTGTATTAAAAAAAAAAAAAAAAATCTAGCTTTCCCCTCCTGCTCCTGCTCCCACATCCCCTCCCCTCCTCTTCCTCTTCCCTCCTTTTCCTCCTTCTTTACATGTGAATAGCACTAACGTCCCACATCCCTGACCTGGCCACGTTTGGTTGCGTGGCTGCCCCTCCCTACCCCACGCCAGGGCCACCACAAGGGCGGGATGTCGCACAGCAGATACCCACGCTGTCACCTCAAAGTCACTGCACTGCCAACCTCGCCTCACCGATGTACAGGCGAGGACAGGAGTTAACCATATATTCCACCTCTTCAACTTCCCACTTCCTTCCTGCTGTTACTTCAAAGCCAAGTTACTGCTTACCTCGCCTGACGGATCTACAATGAATGACAAAAGTTAACTTAATATTTTTATTCTTCTACTTCCCACTTCCCTGTCCTGGCTAATACTCTCATGCTGAGGGCAGCTTCCTATGTTTCTCTGCCCATTACACGGGAAGCCACACACGTACTCTGTACAGGAAACACAGAGGAATATATATTATGCGAAATTTTATCCCACATTATGCAACTGCGAACACATACTGATAAACTTCATTACGATAAATAACGATATAATGAACGAGGACTTTCGAAATAGAGAGATGCTATCCTCCGAGTCCAACAATCTTTTTCAAAATTTTGTTGTAAGAGTTTTATAATTGTTGAGCTAAAAAACTTGAACGATATTAATGTCCCCGGTTGTATATTTGATCATAAATATGCATTATTCTCAGTCTCAGCATTTTCCTTTTTATGTGTCCGAAGCAGGGCATTACACACCGTCCATACTGAATACATTTTGGGGCAGTCTTCATAAGGAATGGCGAAATGATACTAGCAGAGGTGTTTTTATGATATGTCTCTGCGTCTTATAAAAAAAAAAAAAAAAAAAAAAGTCTATGCTGCGTTTTCTTTAATAATTTGATGCTTGCCAGGTGCTCACCGTTCAAAGATTAACACCCACCACCACAAAACCTAGAAAATAAAATACTAATAAACCAGCTAAATAAACGTAAAGAAAAATCGGAAAACAAAAAATGCAACACAGAATAAATAAACAGAGAGAGAGAGAGAGAGAGAGAGAGAAAACGACTTGCAGGTAAATCGAGCCTCAACGGAGCACAGAAAACGGGCTCACTAACCTTTGGCGATTTTTTCCCCTTAGTCCGTCGAAAAACAAGTGAAAGTGCTGAGCCGAGGGAGAGGCGGAGGAGGAGAGAGAGGAAGTGAGGGAGGGAAGGAGAGAGGGAGGCAAAGGAAAGGGGGGAAGAAGGGTGAAAGAGATGGGGGAAAGAGGGAGGTAAAGAGAGGGAAGCATGGGTTGGAAAATGAAGGGAGGGAGAGGGGGTGGAAAAGAAGCAGGGACTCGATGGAAGGAAGAAAGGAAGGAAGGGAGGAAAGAAAGAAAGGATGGAAGGAAGGATGGAAGGAAAGAAGGAAGAAAGGAAGGAGGGAGGGAGAGAGGGAGGGAGGGTTGCAGGAGTGAAGAAGGGATGGGAAGGAGGGATGGATAGATGAGTGAATGAATGAAGGAAGGACAAATAGGCACACACACACACACACACACACACACACACACACACACACACACACACACACACACACAGATAATCCCAGCACAATTATGGAATTATCAAAGGTCACAGCACCAAACTGAGACACTGTGTTTTGACAATACCTTCCGCGTAAAACATTGCAGTAAATATACCGACACATATTTTTTTCCGACAATACCTTCCACGTAATATAAGAAAATTAAACTATGGCTTTGATTTTTGGCAATATCTTTCCTGTAACGTATGGCACAAAGCGAGATTCTTTTTTAATCTTGTGTAAAATATAACCGAATAAATTGAAGTCTAGTTTCTAAATATACCTTCCTTGCAATATATCATGAAGCAAATCGCGACCAAGTTTTTTTTTTTACATTATCTTCCGTGTAACTTTAGAGGTAATTATATACAAGACTGTCATTTCTTTTACAGTATTCTCTGAGTAAACAAATTCGACTATTTTTTTTTTTTTTCTTTTTACGATATCTTCCGCCTAAGACGTGGAGTATATGAATTGTAACTGCGTTCTTTTTACAATATGCTTCGTGTACCTTGTAGTACATATAGTGAGTGTGCTTTTTTTTTTTTTTTTTTTTTTTTTTTTTTTTTTACAATGCCTTCGTGTAAAATAGACAGCGTGTTAATAGGGGGGGGGACACAGAGGATGAGATGCAGGGATGGCGTGGAGAGGTATATGAGAGAGGGGGGTGTGAGCTGGGGTTAGGGATGCGAAATGGCAGGGACCAGGGCGACATGGAGGTGATTTGTTTGTGGCCACCCCTTACGGGATTGAGGCGTCTGGCTGTAGACAAAGAGACAGTTAATAGATAGCGCCTTTTTTTTTTTTTTTTTTTACAATATGTGTAGAGCAGGTGAAATAAAAATAAAAGAGTGGCACCTCAATGACTCAACGTTACCCCAACTCTATAATTCTGTCCAGCATAAAAGATTACATAGAAAACGAGGAGTCTTGGGGAAAACTATAACACTCAAGGCGTGACCTAAGCCCTAGAAGTTAATCCATTTTTTTATTTTTTTACAATTCTGGTCTTGCACTCTCTAGGCGAATTTTCTCAGTAAAAGAGTTCCTCCTCCTCCTCCTCTTCTTCTTCATCTTCTTTTCTTCTTTACTGAATAGGCTAGATACAACTTCAGTTACTTCCTCCACTGCTACAGCACCGAACAGAGTAAATTGTCCCACAGCAGCAAAATATAATAAATTGCCTTAACCCTGCCTAATCCCCCACAACCTTCCCTAATCCGTCTTAAATGACTAGGAGAGCACCAAAGGGATCTGCCGATGTGTTATGATCTTCCGTTCTCTTTGATGAGAGAGAGAGAGAGAGAGAGAGAGAGAGAGAGAGAGAGAGAGAGAGAGAGAGAGAGAGAGAAGGCTATCTTCACAGACCTGCGCTGAAACTATTGCTGGCAATTTTTCAGTTACTCTCAATGAAACTCATAGCATGTTTGAAGTTGTTTTATTAAAATGCCTCCTTATGGTCAAAGCTGAAAACTGATAAATTATCAGTCGATGCAAAAGCTGACATGTCAAATCAACTTAACATTTCAAGCAAAGCAGTTTTGTATTTCATAAGCATGTCGCCAAAATGTCTTCTGTTAACGAAACTAAGAATCGGCCAACACTCGGCTAAAGCGTCACCTGCCGCAACAGTTGACATGTTGAATAAACCCAGAACTTCAAGCTGAGCAACTTTGTGTTTCATAAGAATATCACCCACAGCTCTCCAAGGCCAGATATTCCAACTTTCCCTCAAGGAGAGAGAGAGAGAGAGAGAGAGAAATCCCCCAGGTGTACCACTTACAGACCTGTCGGCTGTACCGCAGGTAAAAAAATGAGAGAAGCAAAGGAAGGAGGAGAGGCGATGGGAGGAGGAAAGTAAGATAGAGAAGGAAGGAAATATAGAGGAGGACGGGAAAGAAAGGGAGGGAAGATGAAGGGAATATGGTAAATGGAGAGGAAAGAGAGGCTGAAAGGAGACAATGGCGTACCCAGAAACTTGCCTGTTTCTCAAGACTTAGGACTAAAGGCTTCACAGTGTGTCAAGGTGAATATATGGTAAAGCAAGAAATTATGATGAATGTCTCTCTAAATTTTAGACTTGTAAAAAGCAAGTAATGGAGCGGATCATCTCTCTCTCTCTTTCCTTAATCACACACACACACACACACACACACACACACACACACACACACACACACACACACACATATATATATATATATATATATATATATATATATATATATATATATCTGACGAGTACTGTAAGCATTCACTGTTCTAATAAAAAATGTAGGTGTACAAAAGAAAGATCATGTACTTAATAATGAAAGAAAAGGAAATGACGGGTATTGAAAGAACTATGTACCCTGTAGTTCCCACTGTGGCTCCTATGACCCACTCTCAGCTGAATACGCGGGTAATCTCTGGGTTAACTGCAATACAATATTCCAGTTGCCCTCACCATGAGAAGGACACCGGAAAACCATTAACACCTCCATGCTCCTATGACTCACTCTAAGCTGAATAAAATCGATTGGCCTAAGCTGGAAGGCATTACTAGACAAAACACGACCATGAAAGGATTTAAAGGACACAGGTAAAACTGACTGAGTGCCTTCCATCAAGTGAATTTTATGATCAATCTGGGGAGTGCTGGTGGAGGGATATTTTTACTGATTTTTGACAGATTCTTAGTTTAATGCGACATAAAACTCGCCGGAATACACAACGACACTCTCTGCATTAATTATGTTTTTATTGCCGTTTACAGATATATATATTTATTTCATTTACAGACAGGGTGCTTAATGATTTTCTATTTACTTTTCCTTATATGATCCCCCTCTGCCTCCCCTTTCCATCTCCATCTCCATCTCTCTCTCTCTCTCTCTCTCTCTCTCTGACACTAGAAAAGAGGACATTCAAAGACTAACCGCATCACTACGAAGACGTCATTCTCTATTTCCTTCTTGCTACCCTGAGACGATTTTTTCTGGTTAATACTGATTTCCGGACTGGAGGGGTTTGATGCAGCCTTAAATAACCCCTCCAATAAGAGTGTTTTTTTTATTCTTATAAGTCGAGTAAAATCATCTGCTTGAAGAATGAATACAGTAAAACGAACTTCAATGGACGAGATAAAGATAGAAAGAGAAAACTGCGAATGAAAAACAAGGGAAAGGAGATAAGAATGTGTGTGTGTGTGTGTGTGTGTGTGTGTGTGTGAGAGAGAGAGAGAGCATGTTACGGTCACACTACTTCAGTAAAATCTCTAACATGCAGTCTATACATGTCTCCAGGTGGCATTAAAATATACACACACCTGCCTATCCTTATTCTACCCCTGCTACACACACACACACACACACACACATACACACACACACACACACACACACACACACACACACACACACACACACACACACACACACACACACACACACACATATACACACACACACACACACACACACACTTCTACATAACCTACACTGTCTCTTCTACCAGTACACACACACACACACACACACACACACACACACACACACACACACACACACACACACACACACACCTACATACATACACTCGGCCCCATGTACACCATTTCCTACACACACAGACCCCACACACATACACTGCCCCCTACACGTACACACAACTTCGTACACCTGGCACGGCTTCCCCTACACCTGGCCAAAGGTGAGGCAGGTGTGCAATCAAGACACACACCAGTGGAGTGGGTGATTACAGGTAGGGAGGGGGAGGGAGGGAGGGAGAGAGAAGGGAGGGTAAGAAGGAGGGAGGAAAGGAAGGAGGTTTAAGGTAGGTTGGTGGAAGGAAGGAAGGAAGTGAAGGGAGAGAGGGAAGAGCTGGTAAAAGGGGGAGGGAGAGAGAGAGAGAGAGAGAGAGAGAGAGAGAGAGAGAGAGAGAGAGAGGAAAGCAGGGAAGGAGAAGGTAAGTAGGTCAAGGGGAAAAGGTGAATGGAGTAGGAAAGGTCAGGAAGGATGCAAGAAGAGGAAAAAAGATGAGAGGAAAGAAGGAGGGGAATGGAGGAGAAAGGCAGGTGGGAAGGAGGGAAAATGTGAAGGAATGAAGGAGGTAGGAGGGAGAGAAAGAAGGAAGGGTAGGGGGAAGGGAAGGAGGTGGAGAGGAAAGGAAAGGAGGGCGGTGAAAAGGATGGATAAAGGGAGGAGGAAAGAAAGAGAAGGAAGGAGGGTTGGATGGGAGGGGGGAGGAAGGATGGGAGGTAGGAAGGAAGGAGGGAGGGATGGTAAGGAGGAAGGAAGGAGAGAAGGATGGGATGGGGAGATGGAGGGAAGGGAAAAATGATGTAACGGGGACAATACAAAAAAAAAGACAGGAAAAAATTAGGTAGAAAAGGATGACAGGTGACATAAAGAAGGAAAAGAAAAATGGAGGGAAAGCGCAAAGAGAGACAGAATGAGGGAATAAGGAAGGGAAGGATGAAGGAAGAGAGAGAGGGAGGGAGGGATGATGGAAGGAAATTAAAGGAAAGGGAAAAATGAGGGAGGGGAAGGAAGAAATGCTGAGAGAGAGAGAGAGAGAGAGAGAGAGAGAGAGAGAGAGAGAGAGAGAGAGAGAGAGAAATCGAGGGGGATGGAGTGATTGGAGGGCAAGGAGACGGAAAAGGGAGAAAAATGTTGGGTAAGGGAGATTAGGAGGGGGAGGGGGAGGGGGAGGGGGAGGGAGATCAAACGAGTGGTAGGGGAGGAGGGAGGAAGAGAAAAATATATAACGAAGCAGTGATGAGAGAGAGAGAGAGAGAGAGAGAGAGAGAGAGAGAGAGAAACTTTCAATCCTTACGAGGTGGTTCGGCCTTAACATTAATAGCAAGACTTACTCTCTAATTACAGACGCCGGAGACGAGGATAACAGGGCAAAAACTTCTCTTCCCCCCCTTACAGACTCTCCAGCAATCGGCCGTACAGGAAAATAGAAGAAACACCTTGTACGACTGAGGTACGTCAAGGAAATTGTATAAGAACGGTAATAATGAAAGCTTTATTAATATGGTATAATTCTAGTAAATCATACGTTCATATATTTTAGTTTAATTCGGATCACGAGATTTTATTTGCTATGTCTCTCGTCTTCGGCATATTGTATCTGCTCAGCTTCATTCTGCTGTCTTCCAAATACTTGTCAAATAGGCGCCATTCCTTCATTTCTGCACCACTTCACTTCAAACATGGTACAAGTGTTCCTCGTGCAAACAGCCACAGTCGCGTTTCTCATTTATTTATTTTTGTTTAGGGATTATAATGGATTTTATGGGAGTCACTGATCAAACAATACAAATACGTGAAATATGGCAACTCGAGTCCGTAGAGTTTACCAGCGTTTGCTAAGGAGTCGGGCCGTGTGTGTGTGTGTGTGTGTGTGTGTGTGTGTGTGTGTAGATCACCCCGCATACCCATCAGACTGTTGGCAGCCTTACTTCCTACTCCATTTTACGGATAAAGTGTATCTGAATGAGGGATGTAGGAAGATGCACATGAGAAGGGGTCCTCTTTATTTTTCAATTTAGTGATCAATGAAGCATATTTTTGTGAGTGGAAGGTTAGCCCTGTAAGGTGGTGTGAGAATTTCGAAGGCTTAAATGACAATGAAAAGACGTACAATTTTCATCACACAAGGAAATGTCTCCGGAGTTCTGTGTTGTGCTTTACTGTTCCTGTGTACATGCCCCTCCAACTCCATGTCTAAGAGGGAAATGGTGTTAAGGTGATGATGATGATGATGATGATGATGATGATGGTGGTGGTGGTGAAGGTGGAGGTGGTAGAGGTAGGTAGAGGTGATGATGATGATGATAATGATGACTGATGATGATGGTCTTTAAGGTCTAATTGTCTCTACTACTCTCACTGCGAAGCCATACGTATCCTGAGCCTTTAAAAATTCATTTATACATTCAACACCAAGGGGTAAGGCTGGACACTCAGGTATATCAATTGTATTCAGGTATTTCATTCACGACATAAACCCTTGTGAACGCCAAAATGATTAACACTCCCCGGCTCGTATGACACACTCTCAGTTGAATAAAATCGTCTGGCGCTACCTGAAAGACACTACCAGAGCTGTCCCGACCATAAGTGGGTTCAGCTGGTCCAGGAGTCCCTCAATCCTTTCTGATCGAGGACTTCTGTATATATATATATATATATATATATGTATAGCTAATTTCTCTAGTAGTGATGGAGTTAACGAAGGCTATATCGACCCTCGCCAGTTCGAAAATTGTATATAGATAGATAGATAGATTGATAGACAGACAAATAGACAGACCGATAGACAGAGATAGATAGATAACATGGAGGTTGCAAGAATAAAATATAAATAGGTTAACGTAGTGATGAGGTTAATCTGCCGTTACCGTCATTTTCATATTAATAATGAGAGAGAGAGAGAGAGAGAGAGAGAGAGAGAGAGAGAGAGAGAGAGTGGGAGTGGTGGAAGGTTGAGGTTGTTGGGAGCCAAGGATCAAAGGAGTCAACCAAGGATACTGGCAAAGAGAGAAAGGAGAGAGAGAGAGAGAGAGAGAGAGAGAGAGCAGGGAGAGACAAGAGACCTTCCTCTCTTCCTCTTCTGCTTTCTCTCTGCCTTCTCTTTTTTCTCTCTCTCCTCTCTGTTTCTTCCCCTCTTTTCTAACCCCTTTTCTCTCCCTTCCCATCTCCTCTTTCTTCTTTCTCATTTTCTCTCTACCTCTCTTCCTCTCTCCTACCTCCTCATCCCTCCATCTTCTCTCATACCTCCTCTTCTTTGCTCTCTGCTCTCTTTCCTTTCCTCCTTCTTCCCTCCCCACTCCTCTTTCTCTCTTCCTATTCTCCTATTCTTTCTCCTCTCTTCTGTGTTTCTCTTTCCTCTCTTTTTTACCTTCTCTTTCTCAATCCTTGGTAATTTTCTTTCACTGAGAGAGAGATACAGAGAGAGAGAGAGAGAGAGAGAGAGTAAAGAAAAAGGGAAGCACGAAGGGAAAGAGAAGATGGGGGGGCGAGGGGAGGGGGGGACGGAGAGGAGAGGGGGAAGAAGGGAAGGAGGGGTAGGGGGAGGGGGGGAGGTATTACAAGCAACCAATACGACCTTGAATCATGCCGTGTATCTTTAAGGGGGAGGGGGTAGGAGGAGGGGGGTGAAGGAGGGGCACAGAGAGAAAGGGGGAGGAGGAGATGGACAGAGAAGGGGGGAGAGGGAGAAAGGGAGAAGGGGGGAGGGAGAAAAGAGGAAGGGAGAGAGAAAGAGAAAGGGGGAGGGAGAAAGGGGGATGGGGAGGAAAAAGATGGCGGAGAGGGAGGGAGGGAAGGGGGGAAAGGAGGGGTAGGATATAAAATTAGGCTGAGAAAGTGCTGGAAGGACACGTAGATGGAGGGAGGAGGGAGGAAAGATGGAGGGAGGGAGGAAAGATGGAGGGAGGGAGGAAAGATGGAGGGAGGGAGGAAAGATGGAGGGAGGGAGGAAAGATGGAGGGAAGGAGGAAAGATGAAGGGTGGGAGGAAAGATGCAGGGAAGGAGGGAAGATGAAGGGAAGGAGGGAAGATGGAAGGAGGGAGGGATGATGGAGGAAGAGATGAAAGATAGATAATGAAATGAAGGATGGAGGGAAGGGAGAAAGATGGAAGGTGAGAGGAAAGATGAAGGGGAGGAGGAAACACAGTGGAAGGAATAAAGGAGGAAATGCAGATGGAGGGAGGGTAGGAGGAAAGATGAAGGAGCTCGAGGGATGGAGGAAAATACAGAAGGGAGGGAGAAGTGGAATGAATTCAAAAGGGAGGAAGGAAAGAATGAAGGAAAACGGGACGAGAAGAAAGGAGGGATTGCAAGAGCTGGATGAGGAAAGAAGGACGGGAAGGAAGAGAGAAGGAAAGATTGAGAGGAAGGAAAACAGAGCTATTGCAGGGAGGGAGGAAAGGAGGAAACAGGGAGGGATGGGAGGAAAGGAGGAAAGATGGGAGGATGGCAAGGCGTGAAATGAAAGAAGAATGAGGGGGAGAAATAAATAAGAAAAGAGATGCAATGAAGATAATAAGGGATGGAAAAGAGTAAAAAGAGAAGAGAGGAGGAGAGCAGGGGTGTGACTAGATATCATACGGAGGGGGGGGGGAAGGATCAAGGATATTAGAGCAACATCCACTCACTCGATGTAGTGCTCGACAAACCAATAATTACTTTTTTGTAACTCATGAAACCAAAAATACGTTGGGTGGTAACCATATACCCAAACGGTCCAACCAGATGGCCCATAAGTGTTTACAATCTAGGCGTGGTTTATTGTTTACATTACGTACGACTGGCCACTCATGCCTTAAATGTCTGGAATTAGTAGCCTAGCCACGGGTCCCTACGCTCCTGAATAGGCAATAAAGGAGTGGAGAACTGACAGAGTTTCCTTTAGAGTGGATGGTGTGTGCCTGAATGACTGGCTCCTTTCGATAGGTATGTTACTGAAAGGACTCCCACTTTCCTATCTTCTCGTGTGTGTGTGTGTGTGTGTGTGTGTGTGTGTGTGTGTGTGTGTGTGTGTAAGGACTCCCACCTTCCTACCTTCTCGTGTGTGTGTGTGTGTGTGTGTGTCTGGGTCATCTCACACGTTCTTTCGATTTAAAAATAAATAGGGATAATGATTATTTAAATTTTGTATTCTCTAGTCCAGCACATGCCCTAACATTCTGGGAAACGATATCGCTACACACCATGAAGGGATGGATACAACATGACAAGAAAACATATGATAACGTTACATTTTTACTTGACTCCTGTATTCATCATTCCGTGTAAATCCCAACACTCCGGGGAACACTGTCACTGAAGGCCAGGCAGCAACGAATACAATCAATCAAGCACCAAATCTCTATAGGCAAATCGGGGTGGGAAAAATTACCGTTGGCACAGTACTGATCAAATGTAAACACGGGCGAGTTTACCCTTCTTTTATATAAGAGAAAATGGAACGGAATCTGTCTGTCTGTTTGTTTGTCTGACCCCACACCACTAATCCTAGGACTCCCCCCCCCCCACCCAACTATCTAAGGACGCTCCCACCCCTGGCACCTTCCCCATGACCCCTCCCATCCCAGATCAACTGTGTCTACGATGCCGATCCGGGAAGCCGTGGTTTGGTTCAGCTGTAGGGCGGGGTACGATTTCATCAAGCGTCAGGACACTGGAGCTGATGTTTTCGTGCACCACCCAGCTATGGCTGCACCGATTCCACGGCATCTACAGCGCTCTCTTGGGGATGGCGAGGCGGTGGAGTTTTCTACCTTTGAGACTCCTTAGGGTCCTGAGGCCCGGGATGTTACCAGGCCAGGAGGCGCGGCCGTGCAGGGTTCTACCAATACCAAGCGGCGCAGCTTGGCCCGGGGATGCCAGGCCAGGGGTCCTGCGGGTCCTGGAGAAGTTAGCACCATTGTCAAGATGTGCGTTGCGACGGCGAGGGCTTTTGTGAGGGTAACAAAGGGGCATTGCACATTCTTCTCACCAAGATCTTTGAGAGGAATGGGCTGCCTCACCTTGTCTGTCGCGATTGCTTTTCCCGTGGCGTACATCCTGCCTCCTGTTGTTGTCGAGAGCGTGAGGCCCGCCCGCCGCAGCCTCTCGCTTCCACTCAGACACCTTGGGAAGCGACTGCGGCTGGATGCCCCACTGAATCGACACAACTGCCCGTCATCAGCCAGTCACTGACCCGGCTCCGGACCAGACCATGCAAACGGATGTCAGTCCAACTGCCGATTACCATCAGTCGTCTGGCCTGAAAAGGGGGCAGGACTCTTCCGACTCCACCTCCATGGCCAAGGATGCGTCGACCAGCTCCTAGGCCGAGAAGGACATCGTTGAGTCCTCCCCTCCTCCAGCTGCGGAGGGCGGCTCGTCTCGCCCTGCGCTCAAGGCCGGTGACCAGTTCGGGGAATCGTGTTATAAGACCCCGTACGATCTTCTCACGGCGGATGACCTGGGTGTCTGTCAGGGGGGACCTTGCCGAGCTTCGATTATTGTACTTTATGTTACCTGCTTGCTTGGCTCCTCAGACCAGTCGTCTTTCCTCCTGCCCTGGTTTTCTTTTAAGTTTTACTGTTCCATGGTTTGTTTGGCCTAATGCCCCTCCTAGTGGGCGATGGCCATTAAGCCCCAACAAACAAAAACAACCTCCCTTCCCGTCTCCTGGACAAGCCCAGAGGGAGGAGAGGAGGAAGAGGGAGAAGAAATTAGGGGAAAAGGAACGAGGAGAGGAAGAGGAGAGAGATGTGAGAGCGATTGAAGGCTCAGGGAGATAATGATGATGAAAAGAAAAACAATGAGTGAGGGAATGAAGAAAAAAAGGAAGGAAGAAGAAAGGAAGAAAGAAAAAAATTGGGTAGGGTAAGGATGGATAAGACGGAATGCGGGAAAGAAAGATTGCAGACAGAAGGAACGAAGGAAAGAATAAGGAAGGAAAGGGTAAAGACGATGGAAGATGAGTGAAGAAATGCGGGCTGAAGGAAGGAGGGAAGGATGGAAGGAGAGAAACCTAAGATGCCACAAAGGATTATATACGCTCCTCATTCCTAGTTTTATGGCTGTTATTCCTTCTCCTTCTCCTCCTCTCCCTCCCACTTCTTCCTCTTATGCTTCCTCTCTTTTCTCTCTTCCCTATCTTCTACCTCTCCTCCCTTCCTTTCTTTTCCTCCTCCTCCTCTCTCCCCTTCCCTAACTCCGTTCTCCTACCCCCATCCTTTCTTTTATCTCGTCTCCTAACCTTTCTCTCTCTCTCTCTCTTAATCTCGCTTCTTTTTCCTCCTCCTCCTCCACCTCCTAATCTCTCTTACCTTCCTTCCCTCTAACTCCCCCCTTCTCCTCTCCCCTCTCCCTCCCTCTTTCCCCCTCCCTCTCTCCCCTCTCCGCCCCTGGCCAGTAGGTGATCCACTTTAAGAATTGACTCAGAGGATAAGGTCATTTATCATCCGTTTTACCTCCACCCCACCCTTATTTACCCTCCATCCAGCTATTTACCTTCCCTCCCTCCCTCCCTACGTCCTCTTGTTTCCCTCCCTCCCTCCCTGCATCCTCCTATTTCCCTCCCTCCCTCCCTACGTCCTTCTATTTCTCTCCCTCCCTGCCTACATCCTCCTACTTCCCTTCCTCCCTCCCTACGTCCTCCTATTTCCCTCCCTCCCTCCCTACATTCTCCAATTTCCCTCGCTCTCTCCATCCATCCACCTATATCCCTTTTTCCCTCCCCTATTTCCCCTCCCGCCTCCCTCCCTCCAGCTATCTCCTATCCCTCCCTCCCTCCCGCTATCTCTCATCCCTCCCTCCCTTCACCCATTGCCCCCCTTTCCCCCCTTCACCTCTCCCCCCTTCTTTCCTCTTTCTTTTCTGTCCTTCCCTTCTCCTTCTTACCTCCATTTCTCCTTTCTTCTTCCCCTCCCACTCCCCCCTCTCTCTCTCTTACCTCTGTATCTCTCCACGCCTTTCTTCCTCCTTATTTCCTTTTCCTTCTTCCTCTTCTGATCGTCTCTCCCTTCTCCCCATATACCTTCCTCCATTCCCACTACTTCACGTCTGCCCCTCCTTCTCTTCCCTCTCTCACCTTTCTTGCCCCCATCCCCACTTATCCACCTCTTCCATCCCTTCCTTCCACCCCTGCCTCTCCCTCATACCACCCTCCTCCTATCATAAACTTCGGAGTGGACAATATTACTCCCCCTAAGCATGATAAGTATGTACAAAATCATGAAGAATATAGACTCACTCAATAATTTATATGTAATTTTTTGGAAGATTTTCAAGTACGGTGTAAAATTAACCCCTTCAATCCAAGGCCGTATCTCCTTATATTCTTGCTCGCTCTAGACGATTTTACTAAGCTGAGGAATGGCTTTTCCAACATGAGAGCTCTGATACAGCCTTCATTTTTTGCAAACGATCAGCCATTTCTTCCCGTGATCTATATTCACCTTGTTATTATTGACGTGCAAATACCCACATACACGGGGATGGGACACACGGAATATCATCTTTAACTTTAGTAATCATGTTTTTACTTGTACTTCTTTTTTTCCCTTTCTCTCCGTCCCTTCCGTCTCCCTTTTACCCCAATTACTCTACGCCCGCCTCTACTTCCCCGCACCCCTTCTCTTACATCTTCCCCGAAACTGACATCCTCTTACCTTTTTCGTCCCTCTTACCTCCAGTCTTTATAATGCTCCTTTTGAAGTATGAAAATTTGAAATCCAAGCAAATCTAATTACTCCTACATTAGACACACACACACACACACACACACACACACACACACACACACACACACACATATGAGAACAGGCCGGACGTCGTGATAGTATGGCATTTAGTGAGCATGAGAAAGCATGTGACTCAACTGAAACACCTGTAGTGATGACAGCAATTGGTGGACGATGTGGAGAAAAGACTTATGTTAATGTGATACAAGATATTCACAGAGACAGCACAGCGAACATAGAACTGCATAAAGATGGAATAAATAAATAAAATAAGGTGTGTAAGACATGGCCACGAATTTCACCCAAGTAATTCATAGTATGCCTAGAGGGTCTTTTCAGAAATTTAGAGTGGGATGACAAAGGAATTAAAATTTACGGTAATGTTTGCGTTGTTCTTTTCAGTGAATCATGGGAGAAACTACAAGACATTACAGCTGGTCTGAAGGGGGACAGTCTGAGAGAAGGCTTGAAAATGAAAAAGATGACAAAAATTCTGACATGTTCATTTATTTCCAGTTAAACCTTAAGACGAACGAGAATGTGTGAGGAATACGTTTACCTCAGGCAGGCAGTTCAGGTAGACCCAGTCCATGACAATGATGCCATGTGAAGAATGGCAATGGGATGGAGGGCTTTTTAGTAAATTAAGTAACGACATGAAAGATAGGCAATGACCATTGTTTGAAAAAAAAAAAAAAAAAAAAAAAAAAAGGCGATTAAACAGAATACTGCATGTGTCCTTTCTGTTCTAACTTATGGACCGGAAACGTGGTCTAATAAATGCCTTTGAACGTAGGCTTAGGAGAGGAATGGAAAGGATTGTCAGGGGCCACATGGAGTGACAAAAAACAGAGCTTCATGGATCAGCGAACACATTTAAATCGATGATATAAGCAATACAGTAAAAACACACACACACAAATGAATGTGCATAGGTCACGTCCTTCGCCGAACAGATACCAGATGGACAACCAGGGTAACTGAGTGGTAACCCAGAGATGGAGTGAGAGGGAATGACAGACACAGCATGACGGCGAGATGAGATTCGGAGATACACTAAGATTGGAAGGAAGAGGCCAACAGTTAACATGTCATTATGGAAAAAGATGGGAAAGGTTTTTGTCCTCCCGTGGATGTCTCTGGCTGATGATGATGATGATGATAATACTTCTTTACTAGTTTCCTTCCCTCCCCATTCCTCTCACAATCCTCTCTCTCTTCTTCTTCCTCCTCCCACTTCCCACTCTCTTATTTTCCTCACCCTCTTCTCATACCATCTACATTCTTCCTGTCATCCTCCCTACCACTACCTCTTCCACTTTTCCTTCCTCCCCTACCCATCACTCCCTCCTCCTCTACCCATCACTCCCTCTTCCACTTTTCCTTCTTCCCCTCCCCCTCCCCCTCTCCCCTCTTCTTTTCTCCTTCCTCACACTCCCCTCCCAAGCCCTTCATAAATTCATCAGTGTAAAGGGCCATTAAATTTTCGTGGTGGTAATGGTAGTGGTGATGGTGTTTGCATTGGCCTCTTCAGCCGGAGGACGTGATTCATATTTCATTCTTCAGCTACTAGGCAATTTTATTCAGGTTAGGAGAGCGATAGAGTTGTGAAGGGGTTAATATAGGCTACATTTAACTCTTCCAGTATGAGAGGTGTCTGTTGACCTCAATAATATCGTTTAGATGGCAATATATAAACGAATGAATGAATGAATGAAAGAATAAATACATAAATACCCAAATAAATAAGAAAAATACATAAACAAATACTACAAACATGATGATGATGATGATGATGATGACAGAAAAAAAAGGTTGTCTGGCCTCCACTTTAATACCTTTACACCTAATAACGGCAGGTGGTACTGAAGGACATATGGGTCAGGGTTCAGAGCCACCACCTGCCACACATTAAGCCACCTGAGTTATAAAAATCTTAATAACTAGAATATGGATCCTCAAAGATACAATTTCTATGAGGGCTGGTGGCTTTTCACATGTATATTAACGCTGCATGATTTTTACTATCAAAGAAATATAACAGATACTTCTAACGTCAGCGGGAGAGAGAGAGAGAGAGAGAGAGAGAGATGCCTGGATCCAATGTGTTTAGAAGACTGGAGGTCATAGGCAGAGGGAGGTATGGACTCAAGAAGACAGTTATAGAGTTGACCGATATTAGTGATAACACAGCGTATAGCTTTCCTTTTCTGCCTTTCCTATAAAATTTCCCATGCTTGTTCTTTCCAGCATGTGTGGTGATTTTATACCTCTTTCCTGCTTTTATGTATTTATGTATTTATTCATTATTTTGCCGGATGGCGTGATGTGTAGGGGACAGACTTCCTCTTTTTATCCTTTACACATAATACGCTCTTTAGATCTTAGTAAAGTTTATTCTTCTCTCTCTCTCTCTCTCTCTCTCTCTCACAATACTTTTTCGTTTCTCTCCCCTTTCCCTTATTGATCGAAAAAAATAGGAACTTCCTCTTTTACTGCTCGCTTCCCTTCCTCCCTCCCTTCCTCTCCATTGTCCCTCTCTCCTCCTGCTTCCTTCTTTTTCTCATCCTCTTACCCCCATTCCTTCTCAAGCTCCCTCTCTTTTTCTTAACCCCACTTAGCCTCTCTCTCTCTCTCAGCCAGCACATCACGTCCCCGAGTACCTGCCTAATATCCAGTTATGTTTACCTTATATACCTTCCCTCCGTTCATCCCCCCCTCCCTCTCCTCCCGCTCTCTCTCAGATGATTATTCAGCTTCTTTCTCTCTCTCTCTCTCTCTCTCTCTCTCTCTCTCTCTCTCTCTCTCTCTCATTTCTATTCCATTTCCTCCTCCTCCTCTCTATCTTTCTCTCCCTAGTCCTTCTCCCTCCTCTTCATATCTCCTTCCATGCCTCCCCTTCACCCACTCCCACCCTCTCAGCATGTCTTCTCCTCCTCCCTTCCCTCCTTTCAACCTTACCCACCCACCCCTCATTTTTTTCTCTCTCTCTCTCCTTTCCTCCAACCCACTTCCTCCCTCCTCCACTTTACTTGCCTCTCTCTCCCCTCTTTCATATACAGAAGCCTTCAACTCTCTCCCTCCCTCCCTCCCTCCCTCTCTCTCTCCTCTCTCTCTCTCTCTCTCTCTCTCTCTCTCTCTCTCTCCGGTGAGGCAGATGAGGTAAGTTGCTCCAGTGCCCGCTAGAGACTAACACAACTTGCACCATCCCTAAGTTACGTCCCCCCCCCCCACACACACACGCACACCATGGGGAGTGAGTTCGATGCGTGTGTGTGTGTGTGTGTGTGTGTGTGTGTGTGTGTGTGTGTGTGTGTGTGTGTGTGAGAGAGAGAGAGAGAGAGAGAGAGAGAGAGAGAGAGAGAGAGAGAGAGAGAGAGAGAGAGAGAATATATCCGGCAAGCAAATCCGCGTGGCGTTTAGGGATTTTTGGGCAAGTTAAATGAAGCTCAAGCCTGAAATTATCGGGTAAATAAACAAACATGGAGGAAATATATGGCCAGATAAAGAACACTCTTAGCTAAATACTCTCTCTCTCTCTCTCTCTCTCTCATTAGGCTTGTCTGTCTCTTGTTTCAGTCCTCATTTGTCACGATTCCAGCGATCATCCCCCCCAACTCTCTCTCTCTTTCCCTTGGCTTGTCTGTCTCTTGTTGCAGTCATTTTTTTTTATGCGAGGAAGAAGGAACCAAAGGCTGAACCCACAAAACAGTTCCTTCCCAGAAAAAAAAAAAAAACAATACAAAAGAGAGCCAAATTCAAGATCCGTTCATTCCGAGATGCCTGGACACACTGCGTTTGAAAGACTGGAGATCATAGAAAGTAGGAAACACAGACTGAAGGAGACAGTTCCAGAGTAGACCTGTTGCATAAATGAAGGACGGGAAGTGACGGTTAACTCTGCATTAGAGAGTTGGACAGAAAAGGGATGAGAGTTTGTTGCTAGACGGGTGCTACGCACCCGTCGTAGAGGTGGAGGGATGCACGCAGACAGTTCAGAGGAGCAGTGACCACTGACGCAGCGATAGAAATGAGATAAACAGGCAACAGTGCGGCGAAGAGACAGAGTTTGATGGGAGCCAGTAAGAGGAGGAGAGTTGATGAAACGAAAAACCCTTGACTCAACCCTATTGAGAAGAGCTGTATGTGGGGAGCCTCCCCACACATGAGAGTTGTACTCTAAACAGGGGCGAATAAAACACGTATATTAAGTCAACAACTGTGCAGGGGTAAAGAAAGCACGGAGTCGGGTTTGGACACCTAATCTCTTGGAAGCAGATTTTACAAGAGATGCAATATGATCTTTCCAAGATATATAAGTCCTGAGTGAATCAAACCCCAAGCATGTTCAAGGATAATGCAGGATTGAGCTAAATATTATTAAACATTAGTTGGTACTCCTGTGGAAGATTCTGACGGGTTGACAGGTGTAAAAACTGAGTCTTTGATGCATTAAGAACAAGATTATTTTTAACCCAGTCAGAGACACGAGCCAAGTCAGACATTAGGGCGTGCCATAGCCTCATCCCTTGTTTGCTGAAGTAACTGCTGAGATGCACGTTGCAGAAACCGAATGGAAAGGTGAAGGGTGGAATCATAAGCGTACGAGTGAATTGGGTTAGATGTATAGCTTAGAAGGCCATTGATGAATAAAAGGAAGAGAGTTGGTGATAGGACAGAGCCCTGAGGAACACCACTGTTGATAGATCTAGGAGAAGAACGATGGCCGGCTACAACAGCGGCTATAGAACGACCAGAAAGGAAGCTAGCGTTGAAGGCACAGACAGAAGGATAGAAACCGTAGGAGGGCAGTTTGGAAATTAAAGATTTATGCCAGACTCGATCGAAAGCCTTGGAGATGTCAAGTGCAATGGCAAAGCTTTCGCCAAAGTCCCGAAAGGAGGATGACCAGGAGTCTGAAAGGTAGGTGAGAAGATCGCCAGCGGAGCGTCCCTGACGGAACCCGTACTAACGATCAGAAAGAAGGTTCTGATAGGCAAGATGCCTTAAAATTTTTCTATTGAGAACTGACTCGAAAACTTTTGAAATACAGGACGTTAAAGCAATTGGTCGATAGTTAAAGGGTTGGGAATGGTCACCCTTCTTTGGGACTGGCTGAATGAGAGCAAACTTCCAGCAAAAAGGAAAGGTACAAGTTGAAAGACAATGGCGAAAGAATTTACCTAGGCAGGGTGTAAGCACAGAAGCACAGTTCTTGAAGACAACAGGATGGACTCCATCAGGCCCATATGCCTTGTTAGTATTGAGACCAGTGATGGCAGAAAATATATCAGCTGAAGACATTTTAATGTCAGCCATGAGGAAGTCAGAAGGGAGAAGTGATGGAGGAACAGCACTGGAATCATCAAAGGTGGAATTGGAAGAGAAAGTCTGAGCGAAGAGATCTGCTTTATCAGTAGAAGAAACAGCTACAGAGCCATCAGAGTAGAAAAGAGGAGGGAAGGATGATGAGGTAAAGCTGTTAGATAGGTTTTTGGCAAGGTGCCAGAAGGAGCGGGAAGAATTCGAGTTGGAGTTCAGGGCATTTAGTACGGATGAAATTAGTTTTTAGCAGAGCGAAGAACAGACTTAGCATGATTCCGAGCAGAAACGTAAAAAAATATGTGATTCAGGGGTAGGTTGGATCCGGTACAGAATTCCAGCAATCATCCTCTCTCTCTCTCTCTCTCTCTCTCTCTCTCTCTCTCACTCAGTAGGCTTGTCTGTCTCTTGTTTCAGTCCTCATTTGTCAAGATTCCAGCAATCATCCCCACCCCCTCTCTCTCTCTCTCATTAGGCTTGTCTGTCTCTTGTTTCAGTCCTCATTTGTCACGATTCCAGCAATCATCCTCTCTCTCTCTCTCTCTCTCTCTCTCTCTCTCTCTCTCTCTCTCCCTCCCTCTCTCTCTCTCTCTCTCTCTCTCTGTCTCCTTCACAAAACAAGCTCCTTCACAACAAACATGCTCCTTCACAACACACGCTCCTTCACAACACATGCTCCTTCACAACTCAAGCTCCTTCACAACACAAGCTCCTTCACAACAACACAAGCTCCTTCACAACAACACAAGCTCCTTCACAACACAAGCTCCTTCACAACAACACAAGCTCCTTCACAACACAAGCTCCTTCACAACACTGATCCACAGTGACTCCCTGTCCTTTTCATCCCACCAATTTCAGTATTTTATCTTCTTGCTTATACTTACTTATTGTTAAGGTGAGCTATATACCTGATTCCACACGCGTCCTTTGCTGTCCCTCCTCTCAGCTTGGTCAAGGAGGATATGTGCTTCACGAAACAATATTCATTTTTGACAAAACACATTGAGAAAGAAGTAGTGTTCATTGTTCTTTGATGGATGAGAGTGTTGGTGTGGTGGGAGCAGGAATATTCAAAGTAAGATGGAATATTCAGTGTGAGGGAGGGAATATTCAGAGTGAAAGGGAATATTCAGTGCATCAGAAGGAATATTTAATGTGAGGGAAGGAATATCCAATGTGGGGAAAGCAATATTCAATGTGAAAGAAGGAATATTCAATGTGAGGGAAGGAATATTCACTATGAGTGAAGGAATATTCAATGTGAAAGAAGGAATATTCAGTATGAGGGAAGGAATATTCAATGTGGGGGAAGGAATATTCAGTGTGAGGGAAGGAATATTCAGTATGAGGGAAGGAATATTCAGAATGAGGGAAGGAATATTCAATGTGGGGGAAGGAATATTCAGTGTGAGAGGGAAGGAATATTCAGTGTGAGGGAAGGAATATTCAGTGTGACTCAAGAAACAGGAGCATTACAAGGGGGTGATGTGTTCCTTCCAAGGCTACTTTCCTACAGAGATGCTACTGTGGCACTAAAATACTTTGGATTCTATTAACGATGATAACATAATGAAAGACGATATTGAGAGGCTACAACTTAAACACTACTGATATCCATGACTCACACACACACACACACACACACACACACACACACACACACACACACACAGAACTTTCCACATATCTGTACAATTTCCAACCACCAACTTTGACAACTTAACCCTCCACTTTAGATGAAACAGCTTTATAAAGGCATGTGCTAGTAAATTACAAAGGAATTCTTCACTTGACGAGCCCCATCGACGAAAGGCAAGAGCAAACAGGCCACCAACTGATTTAAGTAACTGTCTCTACATTACTGGGCACAATAATGAACAAATAAAAGTAAATAACGTGTCACTGTGCCCTATCGGATTTATTTCATCTTTTAATTACTGCCTTGACAATAATTCTGTTTTACTAATCCATTTTTTGACAAGGGGTGCAAGTAAAAATTCAACAAACGTTAAAAAAAAAAAATGACGTGAAAAGCTTAGAGATCTGCATTGCGTAACTTCCCCCTCCTCTCTCTCTCTCTCTCTCTCTCTCTCTCTCTCTCTCTCTCTCTCATTATTCCCTTCCCCTCCTCTCCCCCTTTGTCTCTCCCCCTCCCGCCCCCTCCCTCTCGTCTCCAATATGGCGACCTTTTGTTTATCTCAGCTGACCCGAACCTGCTTCATCCGGGGACACTGCGATGAGAGAGAGAGAGAGAGAGAGAGAGAGAGAGAGAGAGAATGGCTGACAACCCACCAGAAATACTCCTCTCTCACCTGATTGGCTCCCGGGAAAAAATGGAGGGAGGGAGGGAAGAAAGGAAGACGAGAGAGAGAGAGAGACGAGAGAGAGAGAGAGAGAGAGAGAGAGAGAGAAATGAGCAAAGGAAGAGTGGAGAATGAGGTAAGAACTGAGAGGAAAGAAAGGAGGAAGTGAGAGAGGGAAATAGGGGAAATGACAGAGGAAGGAGAGGGAAATAGGGAGCGGAGGGAGTGAGGGAGAAGGAATGAAGGAGGGAACGAAGGAAAGGGAGAGAAGAGGCAAAGGAGACTGAAGGAAGGAGGGAAAGGTGACGAGGGAAGGAAGGAGAGCGGAGGAGAGAAAAGGAGGGAAGGAGGGAAAGAAGAAAAAGGAAAAAGGGAGGGAAGGACAGAGAGGGAGGAAGGAGAGTGATGGAGAAGGATGGAGGAGGCAGGAGGATATTATGGAAGGACACTGATAAAGGAGGGAGGGAGGAGGGAGGGAAAATGAAAACGAGGATGACAATGAAGAGAAGGAGGAGGAGGAGGAGGAGGAGGAGAAGGAGGAGAAGGAGGAGGAGGAGGAGGAAAGACAATAATGTTCCTGACGATGAAGAAAATGATGGTGATGATTACGGTAATAAAACACACACACACACACACACACACACACACACACACACACACACACACACACACACACACACACACACACACACACACACACACACACACACTCGATAAGGCGGCGGTGTGGAATCAAAATGGCCCCGGTTTGTGTCTGGCCAAAGCTGCACTGCTGACGTAAGAGTGACGGCCTTTCTCCTGTCAGGTGTAGCTCAAGGGCCATCGTGGTGTTTGATCGGGGAGGCTTCGGAATTCGGTGGGGTAAAGATCAGGCGGTGGATCCCCTTGTGCCTAAGCCTCAATCCAGCTCCAGCGAGGATTGGCAGTGTGTCTGCGCTTTTCAGGATCCGGCAGGGTTAGTCTATTGACCCCCTTTAGGTCAGGATACCGTAAATTTTAGCCCCTGTCAAAAGGTTGTGAGTTACCGCGTCAAATTTACATATGAACAAGTGAATTGAAGTGTTTTCTATAACGTACACGCTGCCTGGGAAGTAATGGTATTCTACGACTTAAATTACTTACATTGTAGTAGCCTAGCCTAGGGACCTTCTACAGCCCGGAACTCCTAAGTCAGACGCCAGTGATATGGACTGATTCTACCAGTTTATAATAGGCATCTCTGGGGCTGTAGGGGAAAGAACGCCATCCATATATTCTCTCAGTGTTGTGGAGGCCGCTAAAAGGTAGGGCGTTTTCTGGACCGGAAATCTCGTTACCCCTAAAGAAACTAACCAAAAATTACTGCATACGCCTCAAATCCAAGTCCTATGTCTGTCCAAGTTCTATTAAGACTAGGTCGGCTCCTGTGGTTGTGTGGAGTGTTAAAGGCGTGAATGAGCTAAGTAAACGAATGGAGTAGTTCAAGAAAAGAAGAGGAAAATTGGATGAACGGAATGATGTGACAGGTATCTGATTAGGTATGAGCTTCCGTGGACAGAGTAAAGAAGCACCTGACTAGATGATGAATGATGGACAGGAAGTGAGTGTAAATTTGTAAATGCATTAACTCGAGCTGCAAGTATTTCAACTTCAAGTCTGAGGTAGTGAAAGTGGCTCTGATTATTATATACGCACTTGGTGATGGCAGGTGTGGGAGAGGATAGGCTACGGAACGCAGTGAGTACAGTGATAAAACACATGTCAGAGGTGTGTGTGTGTGTGTGTGTGTGTGTGTGTGTGTGTGTGTGTGTGTGTGTGTGTTGGGTGATAATGAAGGGCAGAGTTGGTATGGATCGTGTGAATGATAACAAATCGATCTGGTGTGCCACGGGAAAGTGATAACTGAGGCACTTGAAGGACATGTGCAGTGTGTTGGGAAGAGAAAGAATGTGCATAAATGATTTATATTATAAACACAAAGAAGTACATTAATCACTGTGAATAGAAAGTCCACAGTTAATGCTGACAGAAGCGCAAATTCTTATGAGTTTGTGGAGAGAAGGATGCTTGGATGTATTACTGGCACAGAAGCTGAGTGAAGACACTGAAAACGAGTATCTGCTCACAAGACTGTAGCAGGAAAGATGAATTTTTAAGAAACGTAGAAAAAAAAGTGTCAAGGGTATTCAATGTGAAATAATTAAAGACGAGAACTTAGAGAAAAGCAGGCCGGTGAATATGAGCAAAAAAGAGAGAAGGAATAAGGCTCATAAAATTTTTTACAAACCATGCCACGTTGAGTACACCGCTTCCCGTCCGATCAGCGAAGTTAAGCAACGTTGGGTCTGGTTAGTACTTGGATGGGTGACCGCCTGGGAACACCAGATGCTGTTGGCATCCCTACGTGTCAAGTGGGGTTGGTGGAGGATTAGTGCCCCTTCCTGTAAAACAATTAACTCTAAGCCCTTGACCACCCTGTTTGGGATACATGGCGTCTGGCAATAGATTGATTTAGAACAGTGCTCTGCAACTGAATGGCTAATCACCTTAGGATGCGCCCGGTTAGAGCCGGGGATGACCCAAAGATGATTCACTCCATACTGGAGTGGAGGTACCATGTTGAAATATCAATATTATAAGCTCCCATCAAAAAATATAATAAAGATGGCACTTCTTATGCTACTGCGTTCTTGACAAGTGAGGGATCGAAATTTGCTTCTTTTTTTTTTCCCCCTTCTTCTTCTTAATGAAAAGGGAGGACATAGTCGTTTCCTGGCAGCTTGTGTATAAAAGGTCGGGCTGTGCCACGACTAGTGTACCGACTTTTTGTGTGCTGCGATGCCTTCGTATAGCGTGTTTGGCCAGCTTAATAATACGGTGCCCCAGTTCGTGGAAGACCCTCCCGAGGGTGACCTACTTCCGTAATGGTGGAACTACATGAACTCAGAAAATCTGCTGACGGCATACAAATAGTTTAAGAAAATCAAATGAGTGTGTGTGTGTGTGTGTGTGTGTGTGTGTGTGTGTGTGTGTGTGTGTGTGTGTGT
Source organism: Coenobita brevimanus (assembly GCF_032717465.1). NCBI lineage: Eukaryota > Metazoa > Arthropoda > Malacostraca > Decapoda > Coenobitidae > Coenobita > Coenobita brevimanus. Next base: position 55,927,608 of record NC_136959.1, on the reverse strand, counting down.
GTGTGTGTGTGTGTGTGTGTTTTCCACTGCTATCAGCTAAAAAAAAAAAAAAAGCTTGGTGAAAATTAATGTGAATGTAGAGGGAGCAGTACATGAGAAAAGGAGTGGATGGCGTGGAAGCAAGAAAGAAATTCGGATAAAAAAAGAAAAAGAAAATACACTTACAGCAGGACATGTGTAAAATGATTAGTAAAAGAAAGAAGAGATAGGAAAATGCATGACTAAAGGATCAAGTTGGTAAAATGTTAAAGATGAAAATTAATGAATGCTAACATGTGGAACTGAAATGACCACATGGAAATCTTATGAAAAATTGATGAATGGGACTCACGAGGGTAAAATGGACGACTTGGCTGGGCGGAGCATAAGAAGCGACTCAGGTGCTCAAGAAAGTGTGAATGGAGGATGTGAGGGCAGCTGTGAAAGAGATGAAGACTGGGAAAGCTGCAGGTGTGAATGAGGTGTATGTAGATCTGGTAAAATACACTGGACACAACGATATACCTCAGGGAATTACACCTACCAACCACGATAAATGGAGGTGTATCAGTGGGATGGGAGAAGAAGGCTGTGACTGTGGCCTTGCATAAGAGTAAAGGTAGAAGCTGTGAGTGTAAAAGCTGTAAGGATGAAATAAGCCTGCTGAGTGTTGAGGATAAGGTACAGGGAAGAATACTGATGCGAAAGGGATGAGAGGTTTCAGAATATAATATGATGAACACGTGGTTTCCCAAGTAGGTAAGGATGTGTGAATGAAACATGTGCTGTAGAGCAGATAGTGGAGAACATTTGTAAGGACTGCAATGTATTTATGGTATTTATGGATCTGGAAAATACCATGACAAAGTAAACAAGGCTGGATTATGGAAGAATTTGTTTACGAATGAAGGTAAATGACTGAATGCAGAGAAGCTTTTTATAGGAGAGGAATGCGTGTGTTAGAGCAGATGGATGTCTGAGTTAGAAGTTTAATTTTAGCAACGGTGGGAGACCTGGGTGTGTAATGTGCCCATGATAGTTCAATTTACATACGAATGGGGTTCTGGGAGAGATCAAAGTAAGAGTGGCGGAGGTGGGATTGATGCCGGTGATGAATGGTGTAGGGTGGAATAATTCATAATGGTGTGTGCAGGAGGTACTGTGTTGCCTGTTTATAATTAATGTAAGCTTTGTACACTGTGAATGTGTGTGAGTGGTGAGGTATGAAAGTAAGCTCATGGACAAGTAAGGTGTTGGCGAATGGAGAGATCTGAACTGGTGGAAGAGTTCATGTGCCTTAGTGAACTGAATGAAAGGAAGCGTAAATGTGTAAAGATAGTGAAGTGTACTGTAGCTATGGAAATAAAGTGATTGGTGCTATGAAGACCTTGATACGAAGTAGAGGTCTGAATATACAAAGTGTAACAGAACTGAAAAAGAAGTGTGTTACTGCGCAGCCCACATTAACGCTACCGGAATGACTTCCGAATACAAAAAATAATGCAGTAGATATAAGACTGCTAAGGGATGCATATGGGTTGCATCGGCATGAGAGAGAGAAAACATATTCGTGAGAACTGTGTGGTAAGGAAGTGTTTTATCAAAGGGCACGAGAGAGTGTGTTAAGATGGTATGGCTACACAGAGACAATGGATAAATCTTGGGTGGTTGCTTGAAAGGGCTATATATAAAAAAAAGCTTAAAGACAGGACGAGGTGTGGAAAGCACAGAAGGCGAATGGATATGTTAAGTGAATATGAAAAACGAGGTTATAAGGTAAGGAAGCAAAGATGACAAAAATGGTCTGATGAAGGCCTACACCCTTTTTTAAAATCGCAGTTACAGAATGGTCTGTATGCCACAGGTCTTACAATTATACATACACAGGAAGTGGAGAGATGGTATGGGGCAAAAGGGTTTAAGGGTAAATGCAGATAAAACAAAAGTGATGATATCTAGGGTTGGTGGCGGTACTGTCAAAGACGAGGGAGAGTGGCCATGTGCAGTTTCCCACAAGGGCGTGGGAAGTAATTCCATCTTGTGCGGTGTGTGTGATAAATGGGTGCATAAGAGATGTAGTGGTATCAGAGGTAGACTGCGGGATAATGCTGATTTTATGTGTACGGCGTGCCGGGGTGAGCAGGTGGAGATTGTCAGACGTGAAAGGATTGAACTTGCTGGTGAATCTCTTCAGTGTGTGGAAGAGTTTTGTTATTTGGGAGACATGTAGTGTGCTGGAGGTGGGGCTGGAGCTAGCTCTGTGGCCAGGGTGAGAAGTGGTTGGAAGAAGTTCAGGGAGCTCTTGCCTCTCCTGATATTGAGAGGGCTCTCCCTATGTGCTAAGGGGTCTTTGTATGCAGCATGTGTTAGGAGTGTAATGCTGTATGGCAGTGAGACCTGGGCAGCGAAGGAGGAAGATATTCGCCGGCTCAGACGTACAGAAATGACAATGATTACGTGGATGTGCAGTGCGTACCTCCGTCCAAGGCCTGGAGGGGCTGGGAGTTGAGAGGTAGGATGGGACTGGAGTGTATTGGTATTGTGATGAGGAGGGGTAGATTGAGGTGGTTTGGACATGTGGAGAGGATGGGGGATGATAATTGGGTGAGGAAGGTGAGAAGTGTTAAAACTGGGGGTGGGGTTATGAGGGGTAGACCGAGAAAGACATGGGACGAGGTCATTAAGTGTGACCTTAGGGTTAAGGGACTGAACAGGGAGGCTGCAATGGATCGTGCAGCGTGGAGAGCCGCCATTAGGTGACCAAGGCCGACACATGCAAGCATGTTGGAGCCTTTAAAAACGAAAACGAAAACGAAAACATACATACATACATTACACACACACACACACACACACACACACACACACACATATATATATATATATATATATATATATATATATATATATATATATATATATTATCGTTACGATTCTGAGCTGAAGCCAAGAATTGTAATGGCTTGAATGATCGTACTCCACTTCACTGAACTCTGCTGATTTTTGTCCTTCCAGCTTCCTGTTTCTGGATCCCTGCCAACCCGCATATTACTGGGAAAAAAGGGTTTATATGATGACGATGACGATGATGACGGATGATGACGTCAAAGAATGGGATCACGATGGAATTATTGTTATTGTTATTATATTATTATTATTATTATTATTATTATTATTATTATTAATATTATTATTATTATTATTACACACACACACACACACCCGATGGAGGGTTCAACAGGCAAAGAACAACAAACAAACCATGACGCGGGTACATTGAAGCTGGTTAAAGATCACTTTCCCTACACCTCTCTTTGTCTACTCCCTACCTCACCTCACCCTTTGTTCCTCCCTCCCTCTCTCTCCCTCCCTCTCCCTCTCTCTCTCTCTCTCTCTCTCTCTCTCTCTCTCTCTCTCTGTTGTTTCATCCCTATCTATAATTTTTCCTTCCTTCCTCCATCTCTCCCTTTCTACCTGTTTTCCTCTTCATTTCCCTTCTTGTTTTGCCACTTTATATTCCTATTTCCCTCCCTCTTTTCTCCCTTTGCTTTTTCTTCTTTTTCTTCCCTTCCCTCTTTTCTCTCCCTTACTCTTGCTTTCCCCTCCTATCCATTTGTACTCTTTCCCCCCCTCTTTCATCTCCCTTTTTTCCTGTTTTCCTCCCTTTTCTCCTTTTCTCCTTCTGTACCTTTTTGGGCCCTCTTCTCTCCCTTTGTACCGCCCTTCTATTCCTTTTCTCCCTTTCTCTCTCTTTTTCTTCCGTTAGTCCTCTTTCTCTCTCTCTTTTCTCTACCTTTATTCAGGTTCTCCTCCTTTTTTCTTCCCTTTTACGTGTTTTCCTCTTTTCTCCCTTTCTTATTTTCATCTCTTTGCTCTCTCTTTGCACCTCTCTTTTCTCCCTTTGTGCCTGTGTTCCTCCCTCTTTTCTCTCCTTTGCACCTCTCTTCTCTCGCTTTGTGCCTGTGTTCCTCCCTCTCTTCTCTCCCTTTGTGCCTTTGTTTCTCTCTCTCTTTGTGCCTGTGTTCCACCCTCTTTTCACTCCCTTTGCACATCTCTTCTCTCCCTTTTTGAGTGTGTTCCTCTCTCTCTTCTCTCCCTTTGTGCCTGTGTTCCTCCCTCTCTTCTCTCCCTTTGTGCCTGTGTTCCACCCTCTTTTCTCTCCCTTTGCACATCTCTTCTCTCCCTTTGTGCCTGTGTTCCTCCCTCTCTTCTCTCCCCTTGTGCCTGTGTTCCACCCTCTTTTCTCTCCCTTTGCACATCTCTTCTCTCCCTTTGTGCCTGTGTTCCACCATCTTTTCTCTCTCCTTATGCCTGTGTTCCTCCCTATTTTCTCGCCCTTATTCAAATTCTACCCTTCCTCTTCCTCCTCTCCCTTACTCTTTCACCCTTTCACAGTCCACTCCCTTCTTAATTCCTTATTCTCCCTATTTTTTCCTTCCTCCATTCCTGTTTCTTCTGTCACACATTCTCCGCCTTCATTACCTGATCTCTCTCTCTCTCTCTCTCTCCGTTGCATTCCATTCCACATTAATTATAAGAGAGAGAGAGAGAATCAGGTAATGAGGGCGGGGAAAGTGTGACAAGAGGAAACAGGAAGGAAGGAAGGAAGGAAAAAAGGAAGGGAGAGAGAGAGAGAGAGAGAGAGAGAGAGAGAATCAGGTAATGAGGGCGGGGAAAGTGTGACAGAGGAAACAGGAAGGAAGGAAGGAAGGAAGGAAGGAAGGAAAAAAGGAAGGGAGGAGAGAGAGAGAGAGAGAGAGAGAGAGAGAGAGAGAATTCAACCTCCCTTCCTGATAATTAGCCCAGTTTCGTGATCCCTTAATTAGTAACATAACTCTTGAATCACCCCCAACCCCACACCCAGACACGACCTTCAACCCCACCCCCATCTCAACCCCACAAGGTGTTGAGGGTACAGGAGGGGGAGTAAAGCTCTACCAGGCGCTGTACCGTAGACCAGACCAACCCTTGAAGCAGAAAGAGAAGAAGTGAAAGAGAAAAGATGAAAGAAAAAGAGAAAAGAAAGAAAGGGAGCAAGGAGAAAAGAAAAACAGAAAAGAAAATGAAGGATAGAAGGAGAAAGAAAAAAAAGAAGAGAAAGAAAGAAGGAGAAATGTAATACTCAACACTCCTTCACTATCCCCTCCCTCTAGATATGACTCCCACCTCCTCCATCCCCCTTCTAGATCTGACTCCTTCAATAACACCCCTTCCCTCTATCTAACCCTAACCTTGACCCCCCCAGAAATGGCCCCCTGAAAAAAAAACCCTCCCCCCACCCACCTCCCCACCTCTAGAAATAATCCCATGAGGCTCCCCGTCCCCCTTCACAGCCCCCTACCCTAATCTTTCAGTCCCCCCTCAACACACACGCCTCTTCATCCCCTTAGTCCGACTCCTCATCCTCTCTCTCTCTCTCTCAATATTAACAAATTTACCTAACGACCTTAATCTTATTTTCCGGTCTGTCTCCTCCCGACATATCCCCTCACCCGCTCTCTCTCTCTCTCTCTCTCTCTCAGCACAAACAAATTTATCTACCAAACCCACACTCTTTCCCTACTCTCTCTCCCTCACCCCCACCCATCCCCTCTCCCATCACCCCACCCCTCCTCTACACAGCATCCCTTGAATCTCTCCCCCACCCCTTTCTCTCCCCTCTCCTCCCCTACCTCCCTGCCCCTCCTCCCCCTCCCCTCCCCTCCCCTGGTCAGCACTGTGGGGGTGGGGTCAAGCAAGGTGTGGGTGACCTATGACCTATGCTTGTTTTGCCTCGCCCAGACACTCATTGTAATCCAGTCTCTCTCTCTCTCTCTCTCTCTCTCTCTCACACACCATTCTTCTCATTTTCCACTGACATTTTTTCATCTGTTTTATTCCTCCCCTATTTACGTCTTTTTCCTCCCTCCACATTTTTTTCTGTCATAGTCCCCCTCTCCTTCGGCTAAAATATGCAGCCAGAAAAGGAGAGAGAGAGAGAGAGAGAGAGAGAGAAAGGTTACTTGAGAGTGGCCTTGAACGACTGAAATGCCTGAAGGAACTTTTCTTGGACTGTCAGATAAAAGAAATTGACATAAAAATACTAATCCGGTGACATAAAGGTCAAGTCATATTAAGGATGCATTCTCTCTCTCTCTTTCTCTCTCTCTCACACACACACACACACACACACACACACACACACACACACACACACACTTAAATGTGGGTAAAATCAACAGCAGTTCGCTTTGTGGAACAACTCTTGGGAGCTTCCCCCATATTTCGACAATGTTGCTCGTAATCAAATATTTGCTGGTTGTAACTTTCCTCCGTGGTCCTTATGTTTTTGTCCATTGCATCGGGTGGGGAGGGCTGGCGCAGGAGTAATTTTTCTGCGTTAATTCTGCTAAATCCATCTTGTGCTTTAAACCATGTATTTCATTTTATTCTGTGTCTACGCTCTGCCAATAAGAATTAGTCGAATTCTTAGTCTTTCTTCGAATGCTGTGTTCGGAAAGTGGGAATTGGTTTTGTTCCCCTTCGCTGCATTGACTCTTATCATTATACCTCTACTTAATGAGCATCTCTCAGGTGAAACTCATATACTTTGCCGCTTCACTGCACTGTAGAGAAAACTCACAGATGAAACTATCACTCACTGATATTTGATACTAGTCCAGGCCCTTAGGGACTAAATTGTGCAGATTTGTCTACAAGCACCAAATTTGGCTCAGATGTAGACCAGAACATACTTATTTCATTTTTGGAGAGCGCCAAGCCCAGCGCTCACTCGGGCCGCCATGTTGGCCAAATCCAAAATGGCTGCCAGCCGATACATGATTGTATCACAACTTCGTAACCAAAAGTCGTAGAATCATGAATGAACTCACTTTTTACAGGTTTTTAACCTCAAGGATTCCAAGTTTGAACTCTGTTTTGACATTCTTGGTCATTATACCCCCCAGTGGCATGTAAAACGTCAAATGAGATCAAAACTAAGCCAAGTAAACACAAAGTTTTATTTAAATCATTTAATGTTCAACTCCCGAAATACTCCAGGCCCTATATGACAGATTTGTCTCCAAGCACTAAATTTGGGCCAGATGTAGACCAGAACAGACTGATTTCAATTTTGGAGGCCTTTGGCTTTTGATGTGAACAACATAAATGTGGGCACTTGCGAGAATGCTACCGCGCAAGTGTGTTACAAGGGTGCTGAGCACCAATCACAATCACATAGGAACTATAAGAAAACATCACTACTGCAAGATCTAATTGATTCTGATCTAGGTATCGTCATTGTTCACACATCCACCTTCACACTTGCACAACCCTGTGCGGCGGACTCCAGCCCTACAGCATTTGCAGTTTCCTGTGCAAGATCTCTCACAGCCACAGTGCAGGAGAATGGAACATGCCTTACTAGCATCTGCGAGTGATGTCCAGTATGGTAACCAGATACCATTGTCATCTTTCTGCCAGCCCCAATCACTGAAGTCGGGGATTTCCTGGCAAACTGAGGTTGCTTGATTCCAATAAAAGCTTGCCTGAAGCAGTGCCCTCTTTATGTGCTCAAACAGCGTTGCTTGAGTGGGTGGTATGTTCTCCAGCGTTTTTGTACCACTTGTAAAAAGACGGTGCCTGGCTTCGTTGACATTGGCCAAACCACATCCCTTACTGTACATGATTACCACAAATCGTTCCAGCTTCTGCATGTGCAAAGACTCAAGGGTTAAGAGTTTGGGGTCATGGGTGAGGGCCACCAGTGTTTCAGTAAGTCCTGGGGTGCTTTGCCGAGATGCCCAGGCAGTCTTTTTGCCACATCCAATGAACTGTGATGTCGTGTCACATCCTGTGAGGGCATGGAAGAGTGGCAGTGCCAGAGACTTGGAGGGTCCAAGGTGCGAGCAGATATAACGGATGGGAATGTCACGGAATTTTTTTCCACTACCAAAGCCCACCCACAGCTGTGAAATTCCAAGTGTGGTGAAAAAGCGTACAGCAAGAACCACCACATCACTGTCAACGGTACGAACATAGGCTGTCCTGTGACCCTGTGCTGCAGCATGTGCCAGGTGAAGGAATATCCTTGTGTCTGCCTCAAACTCCTAACCCTTGAGTCTTTGCACATGCAGAAGCTGGAACGATTTGTGGTAATCATGTACAGTAAGGGATGTGGTTTGGCCAATGTCAACGAAGCCAGGCACCGTCTTTTTACAAGTGGTACAAAAACGCTGGAGAACATACCACCCACTCAAGCAGCGCTGTTTGAGCACATAAAGAGAGCACTGCTTCAGGCAAGCTTTTATTGGAATCAAGCAACCTCAGTTTGCCAGGAAATCCCCGACTTCAGTGATTGGGGCTGGCAGAAAGATGACAATGGTATCTGGTTACCATACTGGACATCACTCGCAGATGCTAGTAAGGCATGTTCCATTCTCCTGCACTGTGGCTGTGAGAGATCTTGCACAGGAAACTGCAAATGCTGTAGGGCTGGAGTCCGCCGCACAGGGTTGTGCAAGTGTGAAGGTGGATGTGTGAACAATGACGATACCTAGATCAGAATCAATTAGATCTTGCAGTAGTGATGTTTTCTTATAGTTCCTATGTGATTGTGATTGGTGCTCAGCACCCTTGTAACACACTTGCGCGGTAGCATTCTCGCAAGTGCCCACATTTATGTTGTTCACATCAAAAGCCAAAGGCCTCCAAAATTGAAATCAGTCTGTTCTGGTCTACATCTGGCCCAAATTTAGTGCTTGGAGACAAATCTGTCATATAGGGCCTGGAGTATTTCGGGAGTTGAACATTAAATGATTTAAATAAAACTTTGTGTTTACTTGGCTTAGTTTTGATCTCATTTGACGTTTTACATGCCACTGGGGGGTATAATGACCAAGAATGTCAAAACAGAGTTCAAACTTGGAATCCTTGAGGTTAAAAACCTGTAAAAAGTGAGTTCATTCATGATTCTACGACTTTTGGTTACGAAGTTGTGATACAATCATGTATCGGCTGGCAGCCATTTTGGATTTGGCCAACATGGCGGCCCGAGTGAGCGCTGGGCTTGGCGCTCTCCAAAAATGAAATAAGTATGTTCTGGTCTACATCTGAGCCAAATTTGGTGCTTGTAGACAAATCTGCACAAAACCCTCCTCATAACTCCCTAAGGGCCTGGACTATACATGGTGTGTGTTTGACCTGAAGCCATTTCATTTCATGCATAAAAATAACTTACACAGCTTCCTAACGTGGAGAACCTGACGTTTATTAACACTAAATGGCATAATCCACGCCTCCCCTCCCATCACTTACGACTCCAGTGCCTTGCTTTGTACCATCAGGAAATGTACATGGAAAATCATTATCCGCTACACCACTGTCACTGATAATAAAAATAATAATAATAATAATAATAATAATAATAATAATAACATAGTAACGGCCCTATTGTACATCGCTGGTGATGCTTCTTCTTTGTGACTGCTGTCTACTCCTTACTGTGGAAGGGCTACTCTGTCCATTTACCTACAGTACATTTTAATATTCCAAAGCCTTTGATGTTAAAATTCTAGGATATTAGTCAGACATGTTCTCGGTACCCTTGATTATTCTTCTCAAGTTAGTGCACAATCGTTGTTGTTGTTGTTGCTGTTCAACCTGGTCTATCAGGTCAAGCGGACACGTCGACCGCAGGTAAGCAACTGCCACTATGGGCAGTGATGTATATGGGTCTCAGTATGGCAATTGCTGTGCAGTTATGCGGGCCACATGTCATCTGTAATTCCACTCAACCCGAACCTGAGCTGGCAACTGAGAAGGGGTGGACAATGTCCTGATCCAAGCACAGCTACGTGATCCCCGTCAGTTCTATATAAGGATACCTCTGATGGGTGGACGTCGGGTGGGGGGAACTCTGACTTAGCGTTCTTATCGAGGTGTTGTATTGACCCGCGGGTGAAGTAAGTATGTAGGTGTCTCTTCACTGACAATGTTGGAATGTCTGGAGGTGGGACATTGTTGAAGAAGGTTTGATAATGTATGTGCAGTGACTGTTTTATGTGCCTAGTTGTTTTCAATGACTGTCATGTAATGACAGGAATGCTGTGTGTTTGTACTAGTTGCCGCGCAGGCTGTGTGCCTCTCAAGTCGATATATAAGTAAGTTGTGGGTGGGAGTGGTACTGGTTCAGCCAGTGATGATGGGCAGAACATTGCTCTATGTGGTGTGCAGGGTGCTGTGGTGAATGTTAGATAAGAAGGGGTCCCGCTACCAGGAGGCATGTTACATCACTGACCTGATGAAATGTTTGTATAATAGGGAGAGTGTTTCTGTTGCTCAAAGTCTGTCCCTGTAAGTGCCCTGAAAGCGCTGAGTTTTCCCCAGTTCACAATCGTCTTTCCGATAAACGATTCTATGATTCTGCATCCAACTGAGTAAGACAGGTGAGCCTACAGCTGCCTGGTAATATCTTTTAGTCCTTCTTAAACCTCTTGATGAAGGTGAAACGTTCTTTTGCCTCATTCCTGCTACCTTCACACGGTTTTATGCATCTTTGGGGAGAATCTTTGAAGTGAAGGGGTCAGTATACGCTATATCAAAACCCTCTAGTTCCAAAAGTCTCTCCTAATAGAAATAAAATCGTCTGAAGGTGGTAAGAATGAAGTGCAGAAAATGTCACTGGATTGATGGTTTTAATATTGGCGTTATATTAGGTAGTTTCCAGTCCTGTGGGGCTTCTCCTAACTGAAGTGATTTATTGAGTATAACAGAGAGAGGGGAAGGGGAAGAAACCGCGTGGGACAGAAGGGAAGAGGGGATGAATGGAGGAGGAAAAGGAGAAAAGAAGGGAAAACTAAGGTAGGAACGAAAGAAAGAAAGAAGGGAGGCAGGGAAGGACGAAAAGACGAAGACAGAAAAGAAACCGTGAAAAGGAGAAGGAAGGAAGGTAGGAAAAAGGAAAGAAAGAAACGAAGGAAGGAAGTGAAGAGAGAGAATGAAAAAAAAAACAAAGAAGGAAGGGAAGATGAGGGCAAGAAGAAATGGCGGAAAAGGAAGTGTGATAAACGTGTGAAGTAACAGGGAAGGAAGGAGCGAATGAAGTGCAAGATAAAGGAAAGGATAGAAAAAGACGGAAAGAAAGGAGAATGAAGGAAGTGAGGAAGTGAAACATGACTGAACGAAAGTAGGAAGGATGCATGGAAGGGATGAAGAATGAAAAATCGGGGGAATGAAGAGTGAAATTAAAGTTAAGAAAGGAAATACAGAACATGAAGGGAAGGAGAGTGAGAGAGGCGAAGAGGACTGAAGGAAGAAAACAGTGAGAAAAGAAAGAATGAAGAGAGGAAATGAAGGAAAATGGTTGAGCATGCATGAAAGAAAAGAAGGACGACTACAGAAGGGAAGGAGTGTGAAGGAAGGGAGGAAAAAAAATATGGAAAGGAAGAAAAAGGAAGTGAAGGAAGAGGGAAATAGAAAAAGAGAATAAAATATAACGAAAGAAAGCACGGGAAGTGAAGAAGGAAGGAAGGAAGGAAGGAAGGAAAGAAGGAAGAATGGAAAGAAGGATGGACAGAAGGAAGGATGGAAAGAAAGGAGTTAGGCATAAGGAATGAAAACAATGGAAAGGAAGGAGAGTGGGGGAAGGAAGAAGATGAAAGGGGAAAGGAGAATAAAGGATGGGAGTGAGTGAAGCGTGTGTGAGTGAAGGAAGGAAGGAAGGAAGGAAGGAAGAAGGCAGGAAATACCCCTCCCCCTCCCTATCCCCCTCCCCCCCTCCTTCCCTCCCTTTACTCCTTGTCAATATTGGTCCTTCAGTAATTGTGTCTCCCCTCTCCCCCTCCCCTCCCTCCTCTTCCATCATCACCTTTCCTTCCTTCACCCCATTCTTTTTCACCTTTATCCCTATTGTTCCTCTCTCTCTCACTCTTCCCCCATCTTCCTTCCTCTTTCTCTCCTTTCTTCCTCCAACTTATTCTTCTCTTCCTCTTCCTTTTCTCCATCCCATTCTCTCTTCCTTTCACTTCCATTCCTCATCCTCCCTTCGCCTTTTCCTCTCCCTATCCTCCCCATTCCTCTATTCCTCTCCCGTCCTCCTCCCCATCCCTTCTCTTCGTCTTCCCCTCTCTTCTTCTTTTTCTCTTTTCTTTCTCCTTTTTCTTTTCTCTTCCATCTTCTTTTCCTCCCCATTCTTCTCTTTCTCTCCCTTACTGTTCTTCTCCTCTTTCCTTCTTAGCTTTCTTCCTTGCATCTCTCTCTCTCTAAGATAAATGCAAAAGGGAATACCAAGATAAATAACCAGATGAGAGAGAGAGAGAGAGAGAGAGAGAGAGAGAGAGAGAGAGAGAGAGAGAGAGAGAGGGGGGGGGGAACAAATAGGGCAACCCCAGTCACCCTATCCCCTTCTGTCCACAACGCTCTTTACGATGTCTAATTGGCTGCCCTCTGTCCCATCCATCTATCGTGTTGGTCTATCTATCTATCGTTCTATCTATCCATCTATCTATCTATCTATCCATCTATCTATCTATCTATCCATCCATCTTTTAAGCTGCTTATTTTCCTTTCACTCTATGTGTTTTATTTACTTTCCTATCTTTGTGGTAAGTTGGGGCGTCCATTCATCCACTCACTCGATGAAGTGCAACCTTCTGGTGACTGTGTACTGACTGACAAGCTAAACTTCTTCTTATCGTCCAGGAAACCAATTACCAAGCTGGGTGGTAACCATATAGCTAATGGATGCCTGGTGGCTGAGGGGGTTACGGTGCGTCAATCGAGTGGGGGTACGGGTTTGCAACTGTGAGGTGGTTGTGGCTTAACTGCTCTCATAATGCCGCTCAGGGTAGAGAGAGGCTGCACACTCTTGCCTGACATGTTGGTAATGAGTAGCCTAGCCCCGGGACCTTATATGATGGGTTGAAAAAGGAATGGATGGTACAACAGATACACAGTTCATTTACCTGTCAACTGTATATATTTTACCTGTCTATTCGTTCACATATTGTATCTAAGTGTCTATCTTTTTATCTATTTTCTTGCCTACTTTGCCATCTATCCATTCATTCAAGTACTGTATTTACCTGTCCATTTATCAATCCATCTCTCGCTTCTTCCTACCCCCTCCTGCTATCCAAAATTTTACCATTCCATCCACCTTTCCACTTCTCTTATTCACACATCCCTCCCACCTTTCCTCACTTATCCGTCCATCATTCATCAATCCATCCATCCCTCTCTGTTCCCCTTGCCCTCACCCCTCCCACCATCCATGCACCCTCCCTCCACTCTCATCCATCCATCTACCTTCCATTCTTCCATCCATCCACCTATCCACTCCTGTGTTCCCCTCACCCTCTCTCTCCTCTCCCTTGATGTAATGTGAGAGATAAGATGGATGGAGACCAGAAAGAGGGAGAGGGCAATGGGAAGCACACACACACACACACACACACACACACACACACACACACACACACAGGTAAGTAATTATGGTGAAGGGCAAACAGACAGACCCTGATGAAATAATATACATGAATGATATATTTAGAAACACAGAATCTACTGACGAGAAACCACAGGAAAAAAATAAATAAATGTGTGTGTGTGTGTGTGTGTGTGTGTGTGTGTGTGTGTGAGAGAGAGAGAGAGAGAGAGAGAGAGAGAGAGAGCATCTGTGTATAAGACCGACAACAGTGAAATATGGGCGATGTTTCCTACTTGCCGCACGAGGAAAGTAGGATAAATGTGTTGGCAGTAGTTGAAAAGCATTGCAGTAGTAGTAGTAGTAGTAGTAGTAGTAGTCGTAGTAGTAGTTCCGGAAGCAGTAGTATTAGTTCTGGTATGGCAGCAATAGAGATATATGTAATATCAGTAGTGGTAGTAGTAGTAGTAGTAGCAGTAGTAATAGTAGTAGTAGTAGTAGTAATGTGGCAGTATAGCAGAAGCAGAGATACATACATTATCAACTGTTGTAGTACTAGCAGTGGTAGTAGTAGTAGTAGTATGATATGACGGTATAGTAGCAGTAGACAAACATATTATCAGTAGTAGTAGCACTACAACAGTAGTAGTAGTAGTAGTAGTAGTACTAGCAGCAGTAGTGATAGTAATAGTAGCAGAAGAAGAGATACATAGTCAGAAGCAGCTGCAGTAGTACTAACAGTAGGAGGAAATATACATGACTTAGTAGTAGCAGTAAATACTTAACACTACAAAACAGAAGCCACAACACCCCCATACCAGCTGTAACAGTCCTAAGTCAACTCACCTGATAAACAACACTGTAACATAACAATAACTGATAACGTAACTCACCTGCTACGCTGGGGCAGGGTCACGGGGGGGGGGGGGGATAACGTCAAGGAATACAAAACACGATTCCATATAAACATAACATCTTCAACACCATTCAAAATATTAAAAACGTCAAAAATATCAACACCCAAACACGGCCAAAAACATTAATATCATCCACAGAAAACAAAATCACAGGAAAATATTGATAGTAAAACATCAACAGCAAAAGAACAGGATCATCAGCAAAAACAATTAAAAGGAAATACACGAAAAGCGTCATTAACCGACAAAAAATTCATCCAAGCATACATAGCCTGAACAATGCACAAGGTGAGCATGAACAAGACCATCAGCAGCGTGAGTAAAAATCAGAAAAAAAAAAAAAAAAAATCTCCCCCCACACAGCCACTGCCCAAGGTACCATTAAAAACACAAATATCAACATAACTATCACCAAACACACACACAATAAATCAAATCCCATATAGTTAAAAATGCAGTGAAAATCCAGGAGAGCTGCCTGTTCTGTGATATAAATTTTACTTCAACCTACAGCAGTTCAAGTCCAACCGTTACAGCTATTTTGAGAATGGAGGACGCCTGTCATATGATGTAAGGAATTATTTTTTTTTTAATACTTTTTTTCCTTCCTCTGTTCGTCTTCTGTGAAAAAAGAAAAAAAAATCATAGTGCTCTGTTTAAATAATCACGGAAATTATTAATTTTGACGGTATAAACTACAGTAGCGCGAAAGTAACACTGTCTAAACCTATAATTCGGTCTTACCTTTAGTATGTTTCTGTTCAAAAGGCAACCGGAATAGGTCTCTCGAGAAAGATTAGCCTAGACCGTCATTTCTCACTAGCAGATTCACGTCCGAGGAAGAAATACTGAAAGTTTCAGTATGAGTTCCATTTATGTGTTTTTAACATTTTTACAAGAACTTGCTCGCAAAATAGTAAACATATGTCATAGCGATCATCAGTATGATATTAATATTTCAACACAATGCTTCTTAGATGAGAAAAATATTTTAGGTTCGAGAATTTTTGTGAAGATTTCAATGCTACTATTAAATCACAAGTTTCGTGTTCAGGTCTGTGGCCTTCTTACATCGCTATGAGGATCCCCCCCCCCCCTTTGTAAGTTACAATACTCACAGTTAATTCAGCAGAATATGGGTGCCACGACTTCCATCTTAATGAAATGAATGTTTCTCATGAACTTTACAAGATCTACCAGAGGAAGCTCTCCTAGATTTGTCAAAAAAAAAAAAAACTACCAAAAAGATCACAAAACTAAGAATAAAAAATGTGTGTGTTACTCACTGGTTGGCGAAGGAGAATGGCAGGCCCTCCCTGAGCCTGTCCTTCAGCGACCTCTGGCGGTGGCATCCTGGCGAAGAGGTCTCGGCAGCCATACTTGACACTTGGGGATCTCAACACTTTCCTGATCTACACCTGTAACGAAAGAGACAGACGATTAACCACCTTACTCTCATGACCTACTTCATATTATATTCTTGCTATCTTCCAACGATTTACCTTTTCATGATCTGCACCTGTCAGGAAGGACACTACAGTTAACCACCTCAGTCCCAAGACCTATTTCAAATACAATTTTTGCCATCCCCAAACGAAATACCCTTTGACTGTGGAATCCTGGCAAAGAGGTCTAGGCCGCCATCTTTGACACCACACGATTTATCTTCTCCTAATCTACATCTCCTAGGGAACAGGAATGGAAATCGACCGCTTCATGTAGGTGATGTTCTTGCCAACTCCTGGTAATCTATTTTCTTATTTACACGTGCAAATATAAGGAAATTAATCTTGTCAATCTTATGACGTATTAATATTCTTGTTGTTACCAGACGATTTTTTTCCACTGAGGGCACCTGGGGATTTCACTCTCCTCATCTACACTTGCAAGGAAAAGAAGTGGAAATTAATCCCTTCAGCCCAAGGACGCATGTTCGTTATTCTTGCTATTATCAGACGATTTTATTTTATTCAGGGGAGACTCTTCCATTTGGAGGGGATAGATATAGTCTTCATACGCCCTTTTACTTCTACCCATCATTCCCTTGTTGATTAAATTCGTATGGAAATAACACGAATAAATTACAAGTCACTAAACAGAAAGGGTTAGTTGTAAAATAGGTGAAGGGAGACTGCCAGGCATATAAAAATACTAACTATCATACCACCATTACAAAAGACTGCTGAAAGTTCCTAGCGAAGATGCTCCACACCTTGTACGAATACCTGGTTGATATTACTGCATGACAGATGATGGTACAGTTAGTTTCCTCTCACCCAATCATGGCTCAACATTCCAGGTGAGGGTTTGGGCTAGGTTTGCCATGTCAGAATAAACGTACTATAGGATGACACAGCCCTGACAATATGTATGATACGAGTAAGACTCAGATAACGGAAAGAGAAAGTGTTTACTATGATGACGAGAAATGAAACAAAGAAATAAATAATAATGAAAACAGGTGGACAAGACAGTCGTATTCAAGGGGAAGGCTGGGACTCGGAAAATATTTACTGTCTGCCTTAATGCCTCTCGTGTATTCGACAGGTAAAATATAAGGTTTCATAATGGCGTGACATCCAAAACGCCCAAGAAGGCTTTGTACCATTATTCTTAGGTACTGACCTACTCGCAGCCACCGACTCTCTCTCAGCGGAATATGATCTTTGCCGTTACCTGGTGCACAATACTAAAGTTGTCCCGATCATGAGAGGGTTAGTGGTACCGGGCTCCTATGATTCACCCACTGGACTAAAAACGTCTGGTGTTCTAAAGTTGTCCTGATCAGTGAGGGGTACGAGGAGTAGGGCAAAATTAGCAGAAATGTTGTCCAAGCCCCCAACCTCAGTCTGCGCCCCTCCATCTTCTTTATGTTAACAAGCACAGGTCCTGCGGCCATATGTATAAGCTTTCTTGGGCCTGGGTTGTGTATGAAATCGCCAGCTCATATTTTTATCTTCATCCGCTCATGGTCGGGTCACCTCTACCATTATATTTCGGCTGCCACCAGACGACTTATTCAGCTGGGGGTGAGTCATAGAATCTTGAGTTTATAATCTTCAATAACCCCCTCATGTTCAGGTCAACTCTACTTTTTTTATTTTAGCTACTATCAAACGAATTTATTCACAACCAATCGAGTGAAAAATACTATGAAAAAAAAAAAAAAAACTATTCACGATAATACCGAACTACTGTGGAGCTCTGTTCACTCTAAATAATAACTAAAATCCTTCCAGAGTAGTTCCTGGCTGGGTTTCCTCTGGCCTGGGGCGTTATCTCTCTGCTTTCCTCAGCTGGTTACGCCCCACCACTCTGCTGCCCTTCAACCAAAGAATCCCACCTGCCCACCCCTCCACCAGTCACCAATATTGACTTCCTTTTAATTTCTCTTCTCTGTTGGGATGGCCTTATGTCTACTCGCAGCAGCTTGAGTTTCGCAGTTAGAAAGATGTGTGTTATTTTTCTCTCAGAAGTTAAAAAAAAAAAATGAATTTTTCAAGAGAAGCTCATCAACAGAGAAAGCACACACACACACACACACACACACACCCGCTCGCTGGTGCAGTGGTAACGTTCCCGCTTGCCAACTGGTGGACGGGAGTTCGCGCCTCGCTCAGGTTGCGAAAAGTTTCACTGACGAAGTGGGTGGTTACTGTCCCCCTCGAGCAAGGGGACGGGTGTGTGGGTGTGTGAAGGTCACAGCCTTGCCCTTAGATCGGACTATATGAGCTCTCAGCTCCCTTCCGGGAGGGTAAAAGCTGACGATCACGACCATCAAGTGATCCTGACCGACCCGGTGAATTACACACACACACACACACACACACACACATATATATATATATATATATATATATATATATATATATATATATATATATATATATATATACAGTATAGCGCAAATGATTAGGCCTATGAGACGGAGGCAGGGTTTCGGGGGCTTGAATGAAGTGTAAATAACTGCGTGGCCCATTTCACTGGGAATGCTGTTGATAGTTCTCCCTCTCTGTACTTTCTCTCCTTTTTCCATGATCCTAACGCACCCTATTTTTAAAGGGGAAAGAGAGTCAGAACAATGATGATAATTCAGAGGGAAGCTGTCCTTTACTGTTCCTTTGAGGTAAATACAAAAGCCCTCAGTACTGGTCCCCTCACCCCATAACGCCTCCAGTACCAACAACCCACACAACATGTGGCCTGAGGTGGTCTGTCTTACCCTCTGTGGTGACCCTTATCTTTATACCTATATCGGCAGGGACACACGCTATCCCGATGTGCCACCCTCCCCTGGTGTAGACTGATGCCTTGAAGTCGTCTATGTTAATTTATGATACAAACACCCCAGACGACCATACGGGGCCCCTGATTGATAGGGGTCCAAGGCAGAAAGCGAAGAAGAAAAACAAAGAAAGAAATAAGTAAAGAAAAAGAAATTAAAAGAAAAAGAAAAGGAACAATATAAAAAAACAGAAGTCTGAAAAAAAGGCATTCCCTTGAGAAAAATAAAAGTGCCAAAATCAAGTTCCGTTCCTCTGGAGATGCTTGGACACACTGCGTTTCAAAGACTGATATCCTGGGCAGATCCTGACACTGCTGGCCACATACACTGACACCAACAACAACGAGGCACAGGCTTGTATTTTAAGCACCTTGGGAGAATTTCGTAACACCTCTTCCTCTGCGATATATTCTACACATTACACTTCAGTATCCTTTTGCTCGTCCCTGATGGTAACTATACTGCTCTTAGATATAGATAAAAACAACAGAAGAGAATGAGTGTAGTAATAAACATAATAAATCGCTGAGAAAACGGAGCTGCGTAGTCTACGATGCCACTTAAAACAGGTTCCACAGACCTCACCAAATCTTAGCTACACCAGTCCCTTCGCCACTTTTAATATAATAATAATAATAATAATAAAGTTAGAAACACTTCTCTATATCATGTTAAAGTTTACCTAGTACACATTTATTAGCATATGGGACACACACACAAAAAAAAGGTGGGGGTGAACCTCAGTATGGTAATGTAGAGGAGTTATGGCGAAAGAGTCAGATGAAGCGATGCCAACGTACTCATTTATATTCAGGCCTGGCATCGGATAACGCGTCTTTTACTTTATTTGTACTATCGCAGACTCTTTCATCCTGTTTACGATATATTTCTGATCTGGTAAGTGTGAAATAAAATGACGCTCCTGGAATGAGGTGGTTAAATCATTCACTGCTAGACTGTTAAAAGATGAAAAGGAAAACTGAGTAGAAATGTGGAGAGTTGTGGTGAAGTGACGGTGATGAAGGAGAGGAAAAGTGCTGTGTTCATATACATTAATCCATCTGCCACGATGACAAACACACACACACACACACACACACACACACACACACACACACACACACACACACAGACCTAATGATGAAAATACATAGAGTTACGGTGAAAAAAATGATTTGTAGGCCTGGCCACGTCATCATTTATATCAATACCCACCATAAACACGCCACTAACCCCTCATACCATCGCCATTAGAGAGGGTAAAAAATATATGAGTTTCTTCTCCACCCCAGCCCAGCAGTAGACCTAGCCTCTTCACACTCAGGACGTAGTTTTATTCTTGCTATCTCCAGACGATTTTATTCAACTTGGGAATTATATATTGCAGGGAAGGGGTGAATGAAGGCTGTATCAAACCCCTGCAGCTCAAAACGTTACCCTTACTCAAAATACTGTAATCTGATGGTAGAGAGAATACAAAATACAAAAGACGTCATCGGGCTGAACGGGGTTAAATGGTCCCCTCTGGCCTTTCGGTATCCCTTTGAAGCCTTAGAGCAATTTATTTATGATTTATTTATTTATTTATTTATTTTTTGCTCACCTACTTTCATTTTTACACTACCCAGTCTCAAGTGCGTGGGCTTTGTTATTTTTCACGGTTTATACATCGAACTGTTTATCTGTCTATCTACTTACCTACCTACCTACCTACCTGCCTACCTGCCTACCTACCTACCTACCTACCTATCTATCTATCTGTCCATTTTCGGCGGTCGACGTCCTAGCAAATACCTAAATTAGACAATGTTATCTTTGTTAGTCATTTTAATCAGTCCTGCTATGCTTTCTTTGACAATTAAAAATCCTTCTTTACTCGGTGCAAGGTACGCGTATATGTTAATTAAAATTACCATTCCAAATTTCTCTGTGGGATAAAATATATGTTATCTGACTAATAATGTCCTCAGTGTAGTAATGTCTTTCTTATTATTATTATTATTATCATTATTATTATTTACAGTATTATCTTTATTATCCTTATTATTATTATTATTGTTGTTATTATTTTATTCTCGCTACCACAAGGGGATCATAATGACCTTAAGGGTATATATCAGGTAATGTGAGAGTTATTCAACACTATATAAGCCCCCCTCCAGTCTGAAGTCTACCGTATGCTAAATAAAGGCGTCTGAAAGTAACAACACTCTACTCGTATCTAAGCATCTATTTAAGTATCTATCTATCTATCTACCTACCTATCTATCCATCTATTTTTCTATCTGTCTCACTGTAGCTATCCCCATACGGTTTACTCAGACTGGGAGAGATATTTGCCAATGGAGAGATTTTATGTTCCTTTGCTCAAGTTTCTCTCGTATGTTGAAAAAAAAAAATGAAAGCAGGAAGAATTAACTCATAAAATACATCATCGGACTGAAGTGGCTAGAAGAGTAGTGGAGGCTGGAATGACCTTTTTATCTATCCAATGGTCGTGGTCTTGTTTACCATGAGAGTCTTCGTGATGCCTGTTCCTTAGCGAATTTTTCTCCATTGTCAGCCTTATTTTGTTTTATTTGTTATGCAAATAACAAATAAAACAAAATAAGGCTGGACTGTGCAAAATAAATCGCGAGGGAAAGGCGTTACGGCACCTCCTAAGACTTATAATAGCACACATCACATTCCTCAGTTCCAAAATAAATCACAGAGGATGATGCGCTAGGACATATCAGAAGGCACCAAGGAATTCCACCCTAGGGATTATAATACCATATATCACACCCTTCAGTTGCAAAATAAGTCGCAAGGGAAGATGCATTACGACATCTCAGAAGGTAACATGAAATTCGCCCCTACGGCTTATAACACCACACAACACATGCCTCAGTTCCAGATGGAGAAGGGCCAATACCGTAGTGAAGCCGGCGCCAACACCCTCCACACACACACACACACACACACACACAACCCCTTCACAACCATAATGGGCACAATCCATATCGCCCATGCTTCCACCAAACGCTTTTTAGCCACAACCTCTAGCAATGAAGAAGTTAAAGAAATATATATATGTACCTTCCCACTACAATAAGTCATCCCGAAGCTGGTCTAAACTGTCCAATGGAAATAAGAATGAAACAGAAATTGTCCTGTGTGTGTGTGTGTGTGTGTGTGTGTGTGTGTGTGTGTGTGTGTGTGTGTGTGTGTGTGTGTGTGTGTGTGTGTGTGTGTGAGAGAGAGAGAGAGAGAGAGAGAGAGAGAGAGAGAGAGAGAGAGAGAGATTCTAGCGGAAGATTACCCGAGGTCATAGATTTTGCGAGAGAGGGGAGGAGGACAGGCCAGGTCACTCAGAGCTGCGACACACGCCATACCCCAACCACACCCCTCCATCCACCACACCCCTCCATCCACCACACCCCTCCCCACCACACCCCTCCATCCACTACACCCCCACCACACCCCCCCATCCACCACACCCCTCCCCACCACACCCCTCCATCCACTATATCCCCCACCACACCCCTCCATCTACCACACAATCCCCACCATATCCCTCCATCCACCACACCCTTCCACCTACCACACCCTCCCCCCACCACACCCCTCCATCCACCACATCTTACCACCACTCTCATCTCACCCCTACCCCACCGGACCACCTCCCCCCACCACACATGGGTCGCAGCCAAATCGAGAGAGAGAGTGGAGATAAAGGGAGGAGGGAGAAAAAGGGAGGAAGACAGCAAAGTGAAGGAAGGGAGAGAAGGAGTGAGCACAATGAAGGACGGGAAGGAGAGATGGAGCAATGAAAAAGGAGGGAGGGAGGGAAGGAAGGAGGAAGGGACGGTAGGGAGAGCAGAGAAAGAAGACAGTGAAGTGAAGGAAAACGGGGAGAGAGAGAGAACTTAACAGAGACGATAAGAAGATAAAAATGGATGAAAACCAAGGTGAGAGAGAGAGAGAGAGAGAGAGAAGCTGGTGGGCGAGGAGTGGAGCCATGCGGAAGAAAGAACAGAAGGAGAGACAAAGGAAGATATAAAAGGAGATAGTCTACATGAAGGGGACCTGAGCCAAGAAAAGTGATGAGAGGACAGGAAGGGAGGGAGGAGGAAGGAGGTAGGAGGGAAGAGAGGTAGGCAGGAGGGAGGAAAGAGAGGGAGAGAGGAAACGAAGAGGAGTTAAGGAGAGAAGAAGGATGGGAGAAAGCCAAGGAAACCAGGAGGAGGAGGAGGAGGGAAAAATGGAGCCAAGAAAATAGAGGGAACTGTAAAGGAACTATAATGAAGGAGCTATAAAAAGAAAACAGAGAGAGAGAGAGAGAGAGAGATTCCAGCACAAAATAACAGACAGGGAGAATGATTAAAGAGCGGGGAAGGAAAGGGTGAGGGGAGAGGGAAAAACAAAACAGTGAAGGAGAGAGAGAGAGAGAGAGAGAGAGAGAGAGGGCGGGGGATGAAACTTGGTAGACTTAGTAAAGACAGGATAGGTTGAGGGGCGCGAGAGGCAGAACAAGGAGTGATAGGCAGAGATGGAGTAGACTAAGTTAGGTAAGGCATGGTGAGGCCGGGTCAGGATGGGCGAGGCAGGGTGAGGTAGGATGAGGTAAGGTGAAGCAGCGTGAGTAAAGGTAAGGAAGTTACCCTAACGGTAATCCATGCCCTACAGAAGCAGGTTCAGAGTGAGGCAAGATGATAAAGGGTAAGGCAGTGTGAAGCAGGGTATGCCAGGGTGAGAGAGGGTGAAGCAGTGTGAGGCAGTGTGACGCAGGGTGTTATAAGGTGAAGCAGGGTGAGGCGGTTGCCTCTAGAAGTGACCCGTGCTGGAGCAGGTTGAGGCTTATATAAAGCAGGGAATAGTGATGAGGTAGAGTGGAGGCGCGGGGGAAGGGGATATCAAAAAGGTGAGGAAGGAAAAGGCAGGAAGGAGCACAAGAGGGAAAACGGCAGGAACAGAAGAGTGAGGGTTGCTGAGAGACGGAAAGGGAGGCTGACGGAACCAAAGTGAGTACAAAATGAATGAGGCGGAAACACTGACTTCAAGGACATATTTTATATAGTATGTTATACACTATATAAAATATACATATACTAAAAATTACTCATGTATGTATCGAAATATTTATTAACATGATTATATCGACATGCAAAAAAAAAAAAAAAAAAAAAAAAAAACTAATAAAACGATAACACGAATACACGAAAACGCTTGGAAAATTTCTTGTCCTGTTCATACCAAGATTTTACACACACACACACACACACACATTTTATATATATATATATATATATATATATATATATATATATATATATATATATATATATATATATATATATATATATATATATATATATGGGGAGCGCGCGCGCGAGAGAGAAAGAGAGAGAGAGAGAGAATGATAGTAAGGGAAACAGGAATGACAGAGGAAAAGGAGAAAAATGAAAGTAAAACGGAGGAAGACAGAGAAAATGTGAAATAAAGGAGAAAGAGGGGGTAATGAAGGGAAGCAAGGAGAGAATGTATGAGATGGGAGGAGGAAAAGGAAGAGGGAAATGGAGAAAGGGACATGGGGGGAGGGAGACCAAGGAAAAGAGAATGAGAGGAGTGGGAAAGGGAGAGAAGAAGCAGAAAGGGGGGAAGGAAAGGGAGATAGGAGGGAAGGAGAGGATGGAGGGAAGATGGACAAGTGGATGAGAGAAAGAGGTAGCAGAAAGGGGAAACATGATAACGAGGGAGAGGGAAAGGGAGAGGGAGGGAAGGATTGAGTTAGGTCGGGATCTCGACTTTGGAAGTGAGAGGAATGGAGATATGAGAGAGAGAGAGAGAGAGAGAGAGAGAGAGAGAGAGAGAGAGAGAGAGAGAGGGAGAGAGAGAGATGAAGACGGATATAGAGATGTGGTGGGAGGAGAATGGGCGAGAGAGAAAGGGAGGCTGGGAGGGAAGCTTGTTAGAGCCATTACAGGGACAGTTGCTCTCTCTCTCTCTCTCTCTCTCAGCTTTTAGGATGTTGTCGCTTTCCTTCAGGTAGGTAAATCGCCAGGTACAGTATTAGGACGAAACGGTAAATAATGCCAAAGTAAGATATTCACAACCAATGTCGACCTATCCACTAAAATTTCCCTGACCCCTTTTGGAAACTGAATGGGTTGAGTGGGCTTGTTTCGCGATGTTAACACTTCTGCAGAAAATCCATCACTACAATTAACACGATACAACTGATAAGGGATAACATGACACACCGAAGAAGCAAATACATACACAGACAGACACATTAACACAGATAAAGAAACACTGATGCAAATATCTAAACTGCTTAAACTTAAAAATCAACGTCAAACCTTCAGACATATGGATACGTTTACTAGGCAACTCAAATAGGTACAAGGCGAGCAATACAGGGGGGTCCGTACATTGCTCCCTCCAGTCTTGTGTGTTGCAGGGACGGCTTCGTATGTATCTGTGAGGACCGCAAACATTCTGGCGACCTCATGACACTATTAATCAACCTTGCGATCAATGGAGGTAAAAGGTAGGCACCATAAAGCATGAGAGGGATTACGGGAAGAAAATTATACAGAGCAGACACTTGTAACGTTGAAGAAGCCGTCCCGTCAAAACATGGGAATTGGTTTGTGTAATATATGGACCATCTGTGTAAAACATCGATAGGCTTTCTGTGATATGAGACAACAGGTAACGAGACAGCCGCCTATTTAAGACCGTTTATTTTCCATTCATCACCTTGACCTTTGACTCATGACCTTTATATTCGATCCTGACGTATACGTGTGATCAATAGCCGCCAGGTGAGAGAGAGAGAGAGAGAGAGAGAGAGAGAGAGAGAGAGAGACAAGGGGGAGGTAATTAGGAGACAGTTGACTAGTTAATTATGAGCGATTGGGTGATTAGGGAGCGAGTTACGACCTCTGAGGCTAACGATGGGTGATTAGGGAGGGGGAGGGGGAGGGTGATGGATGGATAGGCAGGGAGATTGTGAAAGGGAGGAGGAGAGGAAGGATTATTCGGGGAAGGGTGAGAGCTATAGACAGACAGATAGACAAATAAAGAGAGAGAGAGAGAGAGAGAGAGAATAATCGCAGAAGAGGAGAGATAGGGTTGATGGGAGGAAGGAAGAGGGATATATATGGCATGGGAGGGAGGGAAGGGGGGAGAGAGGGAGGATTGAGGGAAGCGATAAGGAAGGAAGGAAGAAAAGGAAAGAGGGACGCAAGGAGGGATGAGAGTGGGAAGTGATGAGAGGAGTGACAAATGGAAGGAAGGAAGGAGGGTAGGAAGCAAACAAGGAAGGAAGGAAGGAAGGAAGGAAAGGAAGTAACAATGAGTGTATGTTGAAAGAAAATAATGGAGGGAAGTAGGTAGGTACAAAAAGGAAAGATTATAAGATGAAACGAAAGAAAAAATAATAGGAAGGAAGCAGAAAATAATGAGAAAAAATGGAGAAAGGATGGGAAAGGAAAAAAAAAACAATACCAGACAAGGAAAGACTGAAGAGAGGTTGGAGGGAGGGAAGAAGAGGTGGAGGACTGGAGACAAGAAGATGAAATGGAAGAGCAGAGGGAGTGAAGGAGTGTTGGTGGCAGATTTAAAGACAAGGAAAGAAGGAAACAAAGACGGAAGGCAGGAAAGAAGGCAGGCAGGCAGGAAGGAAGGAACGAAAGAAGGAAGGGAGGCAAGAATGAGTCTGCATAAATGAATGAAGGGAGGGATGTGGAGATATAGATAATAGAAGGAAGGAAGGAAAGGTAAAAGGAAAGAAGGACAACAGGAATGAAGGAAGGATGGAAAGAAGAAAGGATGGAAGGAGGGAGGAAGAGAGAACAAGATGAAATGGAATAAACAGTAAAAGAAAAAGAGGGAAGAAGAGTGGGTACGAAGATTAGAGAGAGAGAGAGAGAGAGAGAGAGAGAGAGAGAGAGAGAGAGAGAGAGAGAGAGAGAGAGAGAGAGAGAGAGAGAGAGAGAGAGAATTATATATAGCGATGAAATGGACCTCCCTTCGCCCTCATCTCCCTTCCAATTTCGACCCTCTCTCTCTCTCTCTCTCTCTCTCTCTCTCTCTCTCTCCGTAAAGATTTCCCAGTACAAAAAGGCAAGCCAAACACAAACAGAATATCAGCTTAAAAAATAACACTCTTTGCTTATGCCGCAGAACATTGGACAACACTACAAAAATAAATACGCATGTTCTTCAATAATTTCTAGGTGCTGTACACGAAAATTATCACAAAAATCAACAACTGGCTGTATTTCTGAAGATACAAATATTTATGTTTACTCCTGCTTCCCTGCTTTGCTGCTGTCGTATGTGGCACCAAGATGACGTAAAATCAGAAAGCATTTGTCTCATTCGGTGTTGTCCGCTCCTAGTTGTCGTTCGTCTGCCAGTGTGTGTAAGTGCAGCCTTGTGTGAGTACCGAGTCATGGACGTACGTTAGTAAAGTGAACATTTTATTTTTATATTTGTGGCGAAGTTTCTTTTGCGTCTCAAAAGAATGAAATAACGCCTCTATTTAGAAAGGTCTGCCACCTTTACTTCGGTTGTGAGGTTGGGGACCAGGACAGTAGATGGACTCCGTGTATGGTGTGTAACAGTTGTACAATTCTTCTTCGTGACTGGATAAATGGCAAAAGACGGTCAATGCTATTCACTGTTCCTATAGTGTGGAGAGAACCATCGGACCACGTCAGCAACTGTTGTTTTTTTACGACACTTCCGCTAGGATGTGAAATTACCAAGAAAAAAAGGCAGACAACACATTATCTAAACATTCCCTCTGCTACTCACCCAGTACCTCATGGAGAAAGACTGCCTGTTACGTAGCCATCAGAGGAGTGTGAATTGGATTCAGAGGAGGCAGAGGAAGAGGAGCTAGGAACTCAGATCATAAGAGTAGAATATGATGGTGAATTCATGCCAACAACATTAGAGTCACCACACAAGATCACACAGAATGAAATTAATGACTTTTCAGGGATCTGGAGCTGTCAAAGTGCAAGGCGGAATTATTAGCATCCATAATGTTGCAGTGGAATCTTGATAAGATGTTAAAGTGAGCGTTTATCGCAGCCGCAAAAAAGATTCCCCCCCCCCCACTATGGAAGGTAACCTCGTTGGATGCGATGATGTTGGTATCCTATTCACAGCACAGAACATGACCCATAAATCAAAAGAATGGAGGCTATTTATAGATATCCTCAAGGCTGATTTTCAAGGCAGTTCTTCAATACAGTAGAAACATGTTGCCCTCTACTCCAGTCGCTCATGCCGCTAGTATGAAGGAAATCTATGACAATATGATGCAACTACTGCAGTGCATAAACTATGACAAGTGGTGTATCCATGCAGACTTGAACGTCGTTGCTCTTCTGCTTGGGCTGCAACTCGATTATACACGTCAGTTGCTTCCTCTGCAAATGGAGTAGCAGAGACGGAAGTCATCTCATTACGTAAAAAGGAATTGGCACCCTCGGCAGTCACTGGAGCCTGGGAAGAAAAATGTACAGCATTATCCGCTGGTAGATGCTACAAAGGTTTTGTTGCCGCCGTTGCAGAGTAAACTGGGCCTCATGATGAACTTTGTGAAGGGTGTAGATCAGACTCATACTGCTCTTCTGTACCTTCAGCAGAATTTACCAAAACTAAGTGGTAAAAAGATAGGGTGTTTTTACGGATCCAGGTAACCACTCACTACCACAAGATGAGGTATTTGACGGCATCATCACTGGCGATGGAAAAAAAGTATGGAAGGCATTCTGACAGGTGGTAGCTGGCTTTTTGGAAAATAAGAAATTACAAACTTACAAAGACACGCAGAAGAACTTTTGGTATCGTATCACAAAACTGGATGTAATATGTCTTTTAAAATACATTTCTTAAGATCCCATTTGGATTTCTTTCCGGAAAACTGGCGCAGTGAGTGATGAACACGGATAGCATTTCCATCAGGACATCGCTTTAATGGAGAAGAGGTATCGTGGTACATGGAGCCCTTCAGTGTTGTGAAATTATTACTGGAATGTAATGAGAGATTCCCCAGAGCTGATGTGTAAGCGACAAGCAAAGACGCGGCGTGTGTGCAGAGATGAGCAACCTTTGGAGAATGACCGTGTGTCAGTGACTGTTGCCCTAGAAAAGCAGCCAATAAAACATTTTCATTACCATTTTCGTGTTCAGCACCTGCATAAGAATTAGCTATTTTAACTTCCAATACACACAAAAAGGTAAAACCTGTTGTCCTGTGGAATCAATTACATTTCCTTTCCATATGAGTCTAGTTAGGCTTCATTCAGATTATTCAGTGCAATTCTGGGTACCACACCTGAGCACGGACATTCTAATAATAAAGACAGTTCAGTGCAAAGCTCCTTAAATAATTCTAGGTTTCAGCAAATAAATCCTACAAGGAAATGTTCTGGCATTGTTTTACTCCTTAACATTTTGAATCGGATGACTTATTTTGCAGGGTTTATTATTGATATCTTCAAATGAATTTATTCCTGCCAGGAGAGATACTTTGGAAAGGAGAAGTTAGAGATAGTCATTATTATCCCCTTGAATCCGAGATGCGTTTTCTGATGTGAATAAAATCGTCTGGAGGCAACAATATTCAAGCGAAATGGTGCGCCACTGAAGTGAAATAGTGAGTCATTTGAGTGATGTGGTTAAGTTTGCTGTACCCTTCTGAGAAACTGATAGTTCTAAAATATTTAACGGATACCTCATGATTATCATTATCATCCTAATCTGCTTCTGACACCAACAGCTACATGGCGTGGGAGGGATTAAAGAAGCAGGAAAACACAAAAGATGGAGAAGACAACAGAGTGTCCAGTAAAATTAATCGTAAATCCATTCACTCACCATTCAATCTGAAAAGACTATCTTAAGCTGAATAAAATCGTCAAGAGATTATAAGAATAAAACAGAAGACTATCCTAAGCTGAATAAAATGGTCATGAAATAACAATAACAAAACAACGGTGAGGGCTTTGATTTGATGGAGTTAATTACGCGCGTTCATCCGTGTAGCTACATTGAGTCTGCACAACCGTTAGAACAACAGTGAAAATGACCCGCATGACTTAATTAAGTACAAGTTAGCCCTGTCGTCAGTTTAGGCCACTACAAATACTAATACGTCTGCTCTTTTAGGTAATTTCAACCCAGTCAGAGAGATCACATGTACTGTGTCTGTGTCTAACATTACGGAGTGGCCGTTAACGATACAGGATGGTCAGATAATACGTCTTCATCATCCCTTATTTTAGAATTTATCATAAACTGGGGGATCGTCCACACTTTTGCCCTCTCAGCTTAAATACTTCGGCCCTTAGACCTCTATTGCATAACAAGACATCAAAGCACCAATCACTTCAATTCCCTGGCTCACTCTGCTCTTCACACCCTATTAACATTTATCTCCATTTAGTTTTTTTTCTGTTCCTACACCTAAGCAGTTGATGCATCCTGGATAAGCCTTGGTTATTAACCCTTGTGATCACAACAGCCCTGATATTACGAAATTACGAATATTGTTGATAACAGACGATTTTGTTCTCCCGAGGTAAGTCGCAGGAGCCTGAGAATATTATTACTGTCTCCGTTAACCATCTCACATCAGCCCTACAGTTTATTTTGCTAGCACCAGACGATTTTGTTTTACTGTATCCTATCAGACGTGATCCCTGAATCTTCCGTGAAGGCTGCACTGATGCGTATTAGACCACACTAACCACCAAAGGACATGTTCACCATTACCTTATATGAGAGCAGGCTTTCCTCACTGGATGTTTTATAAGCTTATCCTGAGGCCATTCGTATTCAACCACGCAGCATTACAAGTGGTATATATTAGCAGCATCATGCCATACCCGTCTACTGCTGGGACTGTCCAGACTTCAAGAGGCACAACATCATTTTTCTCTTGCAATCACAACTCATCCAAAGTGCCTTTACGCGGGTTGTCATGTCATGGGTGGCGGAATGACAAGCCATATTTGAGGGAGGGGCAGGATTCAGTGGGGAAGGAATGCAGGTGATGAGATATAGACAAGGTTCGCTTTTCTTGTTTTTTTATGCCCTCATGGAAGGTGTGTATTACTGCCAGTCACCACTAAGAAACATGTCCCACCTTCCCACCACCTGATAAACACTGGATAAACCTTCCATATCAACCTCGTAAGTATGAGAGTTTTTAATTTAATCATTAATACTCTGATAAACTCCAACTGCTCTTCTTCATCTCAAAACAGATCCAACACAGCGAAAGGTTAAACTCTTCGGTACCAGGACGTCATTTTTTTTTTCTCATGACAAATTACTTTCACTTGAAAAAGAAAAATATTCTCAAGGCGAAAGGGTTGAGAATTTTTTTAACAGTATCCAGCGGGGTTCAATCTCCAATCCTTTTGAATATGACTATGTTTTTACTGTACTCACACGAGTCGTAGTGCTCATTCTCCTCTGTAATCCTGGGTGCAAATGGAGCTGTAGACAGGGTTTCATACAGATCGACCACTTGGTTTTGATAGTTCAAAGCTTTTGTGTGTATGAGTAGCAGTGTCATCGCTGTCCCCCACGCAATCCAAGAAAGTTTCCACCTGTCTCGTTACCGCTAATTAGCAGGTCTTTGCCCTTTGTGAGGGCCGGATGAAAGGTTATATAAAAACTGACTCACGACTGGATGCAACCAGATTCGAGCCACTGCTGGTGTATCATTTTTTATTTTTTTATTAACACAAAGTTGTCCAAATACATTTTTTGGGCCATCTGTACACACTAAAAAAATCACCGAATGACTCCACTGATTTTCAGAATGATCAGCGCATCTCCAGAAGTCCCAGGCAGATATATTTTTCACCACAATGTCCATACAATAATATTACTTACTGTGGATGAAAAAAAAAAAAAATCGCTATCAAGTAGTATTTAGCATCCTCACGAAAACAGAGACCCCAGAGTGCAGTGTAGTACCAACAGGCATTTCAACATTACCCATAGTCCGTGCTGTCAGTGTTTCGAGTGAGATAATATACTTTTCTGAGCGTATGTCCGATATTTAGCCGTAAGGTCCCTGCCGTGCTATCCTTCGCTTATACTTCTGTGTTTGGGAGTAAGTTATGGTGCTCACAATACGGCAGGATCATATTACAGGGATATATGGCTCTTCCTAACTCCACAGTTTCTCTCGGACCAAGTTTATTTCCCCCTCGTCCCTGTTTCACCCAGCAATACAAATGAGGACATGGAGGAATTGTACTATTGCGTATCGTATTCTGAGGGAGGAGGATGGCTTAATGAATTGGTCTTCTGTTTTAATGACCTTCGTGCAGTCACAGGCATTAATCTTCAGCCTTCTCCTTCAGTTGATCAAATTCTCCACTCCTTTTCCCTTACTCATTACCCCAACTCACTAGCCTCCTCCCGTCTCTTCATCGATATTTTCCATTTCAACTAAACTTTCCCACCCTACCCTCCTCCCTTCGCTCTTACCTCTCCTCTCTGCCCATCTCCCTTTCCTCCTTAACACCCTGTCCCCTAGCCTTTCCATCTCTTCTCTCCCTGCTTCTCTTCCTTCGCACCTCACACCACTTTTTCAAAACTTCCTTAAAAACTTCCTTAGCCCTTCAAACTTAGGATGGATTTCTAGAAGTTAGGGAGTTAATGTAGGCTTTATGTAACCCCTCCAAATCAGTCTCATCAGCAGCTCAATAAAATCGTCTGGAGGCAGCAGGAGAAAAAAATATTACTATGTGATGGAAGTTAACATTTGCATATCTTCTTTGTATCCACCTCCCATCCTTCACCTTCTGTCCTCCTCATTCTCTCTCTCTCTCTCTCTCTCTCCCGGCTCCTCTTCCTCTTACCCTATCTCCCGCGCCTCCAAACCACCTGACACTCCACTCTTCACCTCCCTCCTCACATATCTCGTCTCCCTAACCCTCTCCTCTCTCTCTCTACACCGCTCCCTCTCCCTTGTCTCCCATCTCTCTCTTCCATCTCTCTCTCTCTCTCTCTCCCCTTCCCTCTCCTTTCTCTCTCTACACCGCTCCCTCTCCCTTGTCTCCCATCTCTCTCTTCCATCTCTCTCTCTCTCTCTCTCCCCTTCCCTCTCCTTTCTCTCCCATTTCTCTATCCCTCTCCTTCTCCCTTGCCTCCCCCCTCTCCCTCCCTTCTTGTTTACCTTCTCTCCCTTTCCCTCACCCTCGTCTCTTCCCTCATCCTTTCCCTTCTTGTCTACCCTGACTCCCTTTCCTCTCCCTTGTCTCTTCCCTCTCCCTTCTTGTCTACCCTCACTCCCTTTCCTCTCCCTTGTCTCTTCCCTCTCCCTTCTTGTCTACCCTCACTCCCTTTCCTCTCCCTTGTCTCTTCCCTCTCCCTTCTTGTCTACCCTCACTCCCTTTCCTCTCCCTTGTCTCTTCCCTCTCCCTTCTTGTCTACCCTCACTCCCTTTCCTCTCTCTTGTCTCTTCCCTCTCCCTTCTTGTCTACCCTCACTCCCTTTCCTCTCCCTTGTCTCTTCCCTCTCCCTTCTTGTCTACCCTCACTCCCTTTCCTCTCCCTTGTCTCTTCCCTCTCCCTTCTTGTCTACCCTCACTCCCTTTCCTCTCCCTTGTCTCTTCCCTCTCCCTTCTTGTCTACCCTCACTCCCTTCCCTCTCCCTTGTCTCTTCCCTCTCCCTTCTTGTCTACCCTCACTCCCTTTCCTCTCCCTTGTCTCTTCCCTCTCCCTTCTTGTCTACCCTCTCTCCCTTTCCCTCTCCCTTGTCTTTCCCCTCTCCCTCTCCCTCATTTTGGTCTCCTTTCTCCCCTTTTTCTGCTCTCTCGTCTCTCCCTTTCTCTCCTTTTTCCCTTCCCCTGTCACTCCCCTCCTTTCTTCTTCTCTCTCCCTCTCTCCTTCAATTATCCTCCCCCTTTCTTTCCCTGTCCCCAGTCTCTCTCCTTTCCTCCCTTGTCTCACCTCCTCTCCTTCTTGTCACCCCCTCTCTCCCTTTCTCTCTCATATCTTCGTCTCCCTCCCTTTTCCCCTCCTTCACATCACCACCCTCTCTACTTATCTCCTACTCCTCTCCCGATCTACCACTTCTTTTCCTTTCATTCTCCAGTTTCCTCCTCCTATTCATCTCCTGCCTCTCTCTCTCTCTCTCTCTCTCTCTCTCTCTCTCTCACACACACACACACACACACACACACACACACACACACACACACACACCTACCTTTTCTTTTCCTGTCTTCCTATATCTTGTTCTTTCTTTATCACTCCACATCCAGCCACCCCATACTTCTCTCTTCTCCATTCCTTCACCCTCTCCTCACTTTCCCCTCCCCCTCCCCCTCGCTTGGCCACTCAATCTCCCCTCCTCCTGTCTACTATCTCTCGTTCACCCCCTACCATCCATCTCGTCTTTCAGCCTCTCCATTTCTGCCCCTAGTTCACCTTCCTTCCCCTCATTATTTTCCTTCGCCTCATCCCTCCTCCTCCTCCTCCAGCTCCTCGTCCTCCTGTTGCCTCTCAGTTTCTCTTCCTCCCCTCCCCCCCCCCTTATATCTCTCGTTCGTCCGTATTATCCATCTCATCTTCTGTCCTCTCTATATCTTTCCTTCCATTCTCCTCTCTCCCTTCCTCTTCCTTCGTTTTCCCTTTATAGTTCTCCTCCTTCTCGCTGTTCTCATTTTCTCGTCCCTACTATCCATTTCACCTCCCAGCCTATCCATTTCTCTCCCCACTTCACCTTCCAAACCCCCTTCTCTCATCCCTCCCTCCCTAGTTTAACCTCTCAGTTTCTTCCCTCTCCCGTCCTATCTCTTGCTCGTTCTTAACATCCATTCCCTCTTCTAAGCTCTTTCATTTTCTCTTTTCTCCTTCTCTTCCTCCTTTCTCTCTCTTCCTTTCCTCACCACTCCTCTCCTCTCGATTTCTTACCTCTACTCTTTTCATCCCCTCTTTTCTTGTTCTCCCCATTCCTCTCTTCACTTTCCCATCCTCTCCTTTTCCTTCTTCTTCTCCTGTCTTCCATCCCTAATCCTCTTTATTCCTTGTACTCACTTTCCCCATTCCTCTCGCTCTTCCCTTCCTTCCTTCTCCTGCTCACCCTTCCATTTCTTTCACTCCTTCCCTCCCTTGCCCTTCTAGCCCCTCCCCTCATCACCTCGTTCCCCACTCCCAGTCCCCGTCTGTTTGCCCTTCGGCTAATTGGATTTTATCTGCTGGCTTAACCAATCTACACCCATTACCTAATAATAATATTACATTTGTCTTAGTCACATTACCTCACTAATCTGTATAGTATAAACTTACATTGTTTTTTGTGCGATTTTTTCAAACAATGCTTTCCTTATCACATCTGAAATTACTGGCACATAAACTTAACTGTGCCAACACTGCCTCGCTATTTTGTAATTTATATATATAGCCAAATCGATCCATTTATTTATGCTACTAACCATGCAATTACTGTTTTCCTGTTTCCAGAGCTAATGCTCAAAAGTTAATCTATTAATGTTGAATGGTACCTCTCCTAACCAGTTACCTTTATTACTATTATCTTGGGCGCTGTCAGGAAGCCTACACGTGATGGCATTATGCACCTTGGGTGGAGCAGCTTCGGCGTCCACCCAAGCCAAGCTTCCCCATATTTCCCACCCCCCCGTCGTGGAAAAGCCCCTAGTTCCACTCGGGTGAGGCAGTTACACTTGGGTGAGGTGCGGTCTACCACAAAGGGGCGTCGGATCCCTAAATGATGTATGAACTGTACTGTAACTGTAGGACGGGCCCACCAAAGTACTTGCTTACCTGTGGTCACTGGGTCTGCTCAGCCAGACAGACCGGGGTTAAGCAATATCATCATCATCATCATCATCCATAACAATAACAACAACAACAACAACAACTATTATCCAGCTTAAACATATTCACATCCGAACTATGACAGTCCATTTATACTGAGATTCACCAACAAGTATTTACCCTCAGTGCATACGAAATCTGTTCTGAGTTTTTGCCAAACAAAACAAATTACTTTATAGAAAAATGAATTCGTCCGCACAATGAACACGGAAAATACAAATGATTACAGCTGACCTCCGTATATGGAAGAAGTGGTGGTGGCCTGGTGGTGAGAAGAATGGACTGATGATCGCATGGTTACGACTCCACAATCCAGTACTGCTGAGAATACACGGATGTGGATTGATATAAAGATGTCACTGATCATATACGCGCCTACACAAACCCAAAGTCCACCTGTATTATCTCTTCAATACACAGATTTAGGTGGGGAGGGGATACCTAACAACCATCATACATACAGTGCACATTAGTGTTCAAGTTGTAACCTGGAGAGTGGGTGCGCCATGTGTAATACAGAGCATGAGTGTACTGAGGAACCTAGAAAATCGAATGCCTAAAGAGGTTTATAATAATGAAGATAAATATTCCACCTTACTGTGTGACAACATCGCAGTATCACACTCACTTTCAAATACACATAAAACGGGCCAGGCAGCTACCCAAGAGCTACACACACACGAGTTTTTCTGGCGTGCATCCATATGTAATATTCAGTGCCAGCTTTTACTGCCTGTGTTACGACCGACTCTTGAAGCGTATTCACAGGCGAGGGCCAGCACTTTTATGCACAATTTTACAGTCAGCTTTGCACTCACTTCCACATCAACTTTCGTTTATAACTTTTTTACTCTAAATCAAAAGGCAACTGTGAACAACTTTAGTACAAAACTTTGAGCTGATATCACCATAAAATTCTGAGCCCATTCTGTTACTTAAGTTCCTTCTGGCAACTCTTCCACCGTCTGGACTGTTATAGTATTATAGTTAGGCTATCCGTGGCGATTTTGTTTACATGGGAGTGAACACTGTAGTCTCCGCATTAATAATGTAATTAAAGTGTCTCTCAAGGTCAGTGTAACTCTAGTATTATAACTTCCAGCTAATGGCCGACGATTATACTAAGAGTGAGTCACAGTAACCTGAGTGTTGTGTATGATACTCCTGCTGCAGTTGTATTCCGTGTTACTGCCACCCTTTGCCACTGGATATCCCCTCCCCGAGCCATACTCTCATTAGACAGGTGTCTGGCCATCACACCCATACATTCTCTCTCTCTCTCTCTCTCTCTCTCTGTATGTATGTATGTATGTATATATAGATAGATACATAGATACATAGATAGATAGATATATGCTAGATTAAAATGGTTCATTTCTAAGTATAACGGCAATTATTATCCTCAGAAATACAGTGGCGTCTTCTTTAGATTGTACAGTATGCTTCATACCGTCTGAGTATTATGGGAGATCACTTATAGTGAACGGGTTCATAAGGGCTATAACTAACCCATCCAGTTCGGAATACCTCTTCTAACCTTACTACAACCGCCTAGAGACAGCAAGGATAAAATGAAAACTGTCGACAGAGAGCAAGGATTCATCATCACAACTATACTATGTTCACTCTAAACAGGCTTATAGTTGGCATCTTTCCATTTTCAAAGCAAAGCGTTAACAACAAATTAACACTAGAATATGACGATGATCACGAAGGAGTGCTGTGGAAAGGATGTAGAGCCGTAGTATTGCCCTATCCTGCCAGTGAGCAACGGGAAACAGTGCAAAAGGACAAAACTCAATTAAATGGAATGAACTGGAGTCCAGCATGTTCTCCATCAGACCATGTGTGAGGCTGCGTGCTGGGCCAAGTAATGATCAGCGGGCGGGATTCCAACACCCGGCGGGAAAACCTGGCCTTGACGTACGACGCAGGTGGGTAAACGTCCATCACCACATCATGACATTGGCGTTTATTGGAAGATGGAATGGCCGCGAGAGTGAATTTACAGGTGGGAAGTGTGTGTGTGTGTGTGTGTGTGTGTGTGTGTGTGTGTGTGTGTGTGTGTGTGTGTGTGTGTGTGTGTGTGTGTGTGTGTGTGTGTGTGTGTGTGTGTGTGTGTGTGTGTGTGTGTGTGTGTGTGTGTGTGTGTCGGCATACTCGTACTGTACACCCATATTCGTACCCTCAGCCCCAGCAGTCCTACGTGCCACAAACTTTTCCACTCCACTAGCTCGGCCCTGTACTGCACGCTACCACTGATGTAATGGTGTGCGCGGGGGTGATATTATGACATGTACGTGGGTCATGTGTAAGATCTGTGAAGTCTAGTTTAACGAATTAGCATCACCAATCTGTTCCTTGCTCTAGCCTGGGATCGAACTAGCATTCTTTCGGACAACAGACAACTACTTTAACCACCTGACTACATTCTCCCCCACTATCCGTCAAATACCCCAGGCTCGTCCCACCTTTACATTAAATTTAACACATATCACACCTGTATTCATGACCCACGCGGAATACTTACACACACACACACACACACACACACACACACACACACACACACACACACACACACACACACACACACACACACACACACTGATGAGTAAGACACCCGCATGAAACTTGTTAGCCGATACCCGCATGTGATTACTTACAAAATCTATATTATACCGTAAGTTTCACATTAAGGGGCTGTATTCTCGCTGGACTGAGGAATTTCGCAACGCCGTCTCCACAGCTATTTATCCCAACTGCACTTTATAATCCACTTGCATGTTAATTATACAAATAGAGAAATGTAACTAAACTAAAATAAGACACTGTGGTTCCTTTGACTCACCCTCAAATGCATACAATAGTTCGTCGTTAGCCAAAATAAAGTAATGAAACTGATTCAGCCACGAGAGATTAATGGAGACAGTATGAAGGGGCATGACTGAAACTAAAACGCACAGGAAGTGGCAACACGATGTCCCCTAAAGACAATATGGGTCAAAATTCCTTCTGCCTCTTGTGACCACAAGGCTGATTCATAAACAAACCCTCATCCAATTCCCCACGATTGCAGTGATTTAATCTGCAGGGAGGATAAAGAAATGACGACGCAATCACAGACAAATTCACAATCAATTTCCCATTAACAGTGATTTATTCTGCCTGGAAGACAATGAAAGAAGGTGCAATCACAAACAAATTCACCATCAATTACCCACGAACAGTGATTTATTTTCTGCAGGGAGGACAAGGAACTGAGGTACAATCACAAATAAAATCACAATCAATTTCCCCTTAATAGTAATTTCTTCTCTGCAGGATGGTCAAGAAAATGAGTGAGCGGAATTGTGGTCTCTTGATCTAAAAATAATAATAGAAATAAAAACTCAGAAGAGAAAATTATCGGAAGTTACTATGAACACCTCAGGCTTGAATCTTTGGCCAGTCTACCTTCTTGAATCAGATTGTTTTTTTATTATTCGTGTTACTTTCAGAGGATTCTTTTCATTTTGGGAGGAGGCATTCTGTAGTAAATGGGTCAGTGAAAGCTTTATATCTAACCCATTACTTCGAAGTCTGTCCTAGGGTGAATATAATAATCTAGAAATATCAAGAATGCAGGAATGAAGAATGCAACTAGACGGAAGGGGAAATTCAAGTGAAAGGGGCAGACGTGACAACAACTGAAGGTCATAAGGTCGACGGTGAGCAGGACGGTGATTGGTTTTATATGCACCCAAATCTGTGACACCCACCTTCCCAACACCAACGCCTTCCCTTACACAGTGCCAATATTCACAGAGTATACTTGTCCCAGCCTACCCCGCCACCAGCTTAAACACAGACCGATATGGACCTGAAATAACAAAATCTGACCAGACTAGGATGATGTGTATAGGATAGATCTTATTGGGCCTGAATGGCACTGATGAACCGAAATGGACTTACTGGTTCTAGATGGCGTACTTGATTCTGAATGGCGGAGGGATGCATGTAAAAACCCGAAATAAACACTGAATGGCCTGAACAAACCTAACCGGAACTGAATGCCTCCTTAAGAGAACCAATCAGACCTGGATTGAAGTGAGGTGAGAAAATGTGCGTTGATCGCATGACTAACCAAAAATGACCTAAAAGAATAACTGTAGTAGTACGTGAAGTGACCTGACTCGACCATTAACCTCATTTCTTGCCATTCAGTTTATGCAGAAAAATCACATGAATTTCTGATCACTGTTCTGAAGGATATACCAGCTTATAGTTATGCCCGACGACGCAGGTACTACAATCACCGAACGCCCTTACTTTTCCTCTTACTTTTTCTCCATTTCATTTTCATAGCCATATTCTTCATTTCTCTCCTCTCCCACTTTCTTATCTCTCTTTCTTTAATTCTTGATCCTTCCTACATCGTCCTATGCACCTTCCCTACCCTTTTCCACTTCTATCACTATTAATTCCATCTCTCCGTTCTTTCACTCTTCCTCCTTGCTTTTTTTCCTTTATATTTTTCACCTTACCTATTTGTAATCGTTTTTCGTCCCTCTATCTCTCTCTCCTTTCTTTCTTTCATCCCTACCTTCCTTCCATTCTCCCTTCTTTCCTTATCGTTTTCCTCATCTCTCTCTTCCTTCCCTCTCTCTCCCCTTGTCTCACCTTTATCAGCATTTTCCTCCTCTCTCCCATCTTTCCTTCTTCCTTCTCTCCCTTCCTTCCATCCTTCCTTCTCTCCTTGTCACCATTTCCCTCCCTCTCCTTTCCTTCCTTCTCTTACCTTTATCAGCATTTTCCTCGTCTCTCCCTTTCTTCCATCCTTCCTTCTCTCCATATTACCATTTCCCTCCCCTCTCCCTTCCTTCCTTCTCTCACCTTTATCAGTCTTTTCCTCGTCTCTCCCCTCCTCCCTTCTTTCTCCCGCAATCATGTATCATCTGAAACCGACACAACAATCCATCTATCAGGCCCGCAATGGTGGTAATTGTGGTGCTTGCGATGCTGGTAGCGATGGTGGTAGTGGTGGTAGGGATGGTGATGATGGTGGCAGTGGTGGTGATGGTGGTGGTGATGGTTGTGGTAGTGTTGGTTGTGATAGTGATGGTGTTGTCTGTAATGATTATGGTGACAGTGATGATAGTGGTTGTAGTGATGGTGGTAGTTTGATAGTGATGGTAAAGATGGCGTTTTTATAGTAGTGATAGCTGTGGTGACGATGGTTATTGTGGATGTGAAGCCCATAGTGGTGGTAGTGACTATGACTGGTAGTTGTGGTAGTGGTGGTGTTGCCTTGTGGTCGTGATGATCTTAGTTAAGGTAATGGTGAAGGGATGATTTTGTTGCTGAAAGGAGTGTGAGTGGTTGTGGTGGTGATGTTGGTTGTTGTGGTAATTGTGGTAGCTACGGCAATGATGGTGGTGGTGGTAGTAGTAGTTGTTGTAGTGGCTGGTGATGATGTGGTTGTGGGTGGGTAGTAGTGGTGGTGGTGGTGGTGGTGGCGGCGGCGGCGGCAACTGTGGTAGTGATGTTGTTGTTGTTGTTGTTGTTGTTGTTGTTGTTGTTGGTGGTGGTGGTGGTGGTGGTGGCAGTGGAAGCTGTGGTAGTGAAGGGAGTACTGGTTAATATGTTAATGATGCAGTGGTGACATTGGTAGTTGTGGTTGTGATGGTGGTTGTGGCAGTGATGGGGATGGTGGTAGGAACAGTGGCGGTGACAGTGGTGGTTGTGGACTTAGTGGAGGTTGTAGTAATGATGACAGCTGTGGCGATGTTGGAAATGGCGGTGAAGATGACAGTGGTGGTAGTGATGGTGTTAGTTGTAGTAGATATGGTGGTAGCTGTGGCAGTGATGGTGGTTGCTGTGGTGGTGATGCTGGTAGCTGTGGTGGTGATGTTGGTTGATATGGCTGTGATGGTAACTTGTAGAGATGGTGGGGTTAAAGTGATAATGCGGTACAAACCAGTCGTGCGCCCCAACAGACTGCAATGTGTTGATGAAGCAAGACACTCATCAGTTTGAAAGCCTGGTGAGTAAGGAAGGTACACCCTCCCAAAAAAGTACCGGCACCTTTGGGTACGATGGGTGTGATAATGAGCATCTTCCGCAGACACACACACATGAGTCTATAAATGTGGTGCCTCAAAACATATACCACCCAGTACGTGAACCTTTTTGCAATTTTGAGTTGTAATAATTACCAAAGATAATATTATTTGCACTTATAGTTACAGGATGCCCCATATATCACAATGCTTCATCCATGTTTCAAGTGCTGTAAGAGTGCCGATACTTTTTTTGGGGAGCGTGTTCATCATATTAGGGAAGGAAGGAAGGTATATCATGGTGGGGAAGGAAGGTATATCACGGTGACGATGCAGAGTAGGTTATAATACACACCATGGATCAGCAACATTGCCAGTTCATCCTGCAATACAATCAGGAATCTGGATGTCAGGGCGCGTCCACATGTGTCCTCGAATGTGAGTTGACAACACAGCTAGCAACATGCGTGGGTACATGTAAAGAACAGTATTTGGACAGATGTATACAAACATGTTTCAGTGCAGCTCTGACCTTACTGGCAGCACAGGTGATGCGATGACTATGTCCATACGAGGCAGCTGAGACTTCATCATGATGCTGCTAACATGATATGGACGCTGCTGTTCCAAGCATGTTTGCAACCTGCTCGTTACTGTGTTGTTTACATGTTGCCAGCACTTGCTCCAGCATACGTGTGGACGCGACCTTAGAGGAACACACACTATTGCTGGTCGTATTCTAGGGGAAGACTTTGACCTAAGACAAACTGTCTGGCTTAATGCGCATGTTGAGGTTGATGAACATGAATCTAGTCCTTCTTCTTCAACTCTACAGCTACACATGTCTAGTGATTGCCCTATCTAATGTTCGGTTGGAAGCTATCCTTAAAGACTGGGAAATGAATTCCAGTCACAATCGCCACCACAAAGCAACGCTGTTATGTATCTTGGCCGCCTCTTGCGTGAATAAACTAGAAGTATAGAGAACGCAGAGTTTAGGTGAAACACTTGCTTTTAAGAAAATGTGGAAGTTATACCTTCAATACATATTTCATCAATACCAGCTCCTATTTTGACGCCAGTATCAGTTTTTGAGTGCTCTGTTGAACAGGCTATGAATGGTGTTGTTTATAAGATACTGACAAGCATCGCAACATCTGTCATTAACTGCCTAGAATTAAGTAAGGAAGTATCTGATTTGTAATGTACTAGTATTCCCAAATAGGTCTGATCCGACTCTTAACAAACTAAGTGAAAGGTCTGAAGGTCAGCCAAGCGGTTGATCTATTGTCTGTAGGAAAATAGGTCAAAAGTCAAGGTTATATTGCACGGTCAATCTGAACATCTAACCGATTAATACCTAACTTGGTGGTAATGTCGAAGACAAAGCAAGAATGAAAAGAATCGATTTTGAGAAACATCAGTCAGAGGGCAAGGTCAAAGTTCAACCGTGTGTGTCAGTGTGTGAACAAAATAACTAAAAGTTTTCATCTGACACGGACCAAAGTTGCTGAAAGTGTTGAGGGTTAGTCAAGGGGTTGACCTGTTTTTCAGAACAATAGGTCAATGGGCAAGATCACACAAGGTCAACTTACACAGCTTTTACCTGATTTAAACCATATTTGACGGACGAGATCTTGGTATGCCATGGATGAAGGATTTCGATTTTGAGAACCAGTCAAAGGTCAAGGTCACAGGGTATCCTTAAAGTCTGACCCGTTTCCTGCTGTGCACCAATATTTACACGATGTTTGTCAGAAGTCATTTTCCTTCCTTAGGAGTGTCCAGCAGCACTCCGTAATGTGGGATGCAGGCTGATGACATGTACTTAACACTGGCATTTTTAAATACGTGGTTCAGGAATTATGGGATTGTTTTCCTCCTCGTCATTTAACTCCTTCCCTCCCATTTTATTTACGGTGCCTTCAGACGATTCTGTTCTGGTTAAGAGAGACTTATCGAGCTGAAGAGGTTAAATGGAGGTTTCATTATGTACTTCTTACAGCCAAACAAGTACCACTAAGATTTGGTATGCTTTAGTCCTCTCTCTCTCTCTCTCTCTCTCTCTCGTTTCTGATCCCTCCAAAAGGAAGCTCACTATGTCATGTCTGCGGCTAAACAATAAACGGGAAACTGAGGAAAGACAGCGGAATTGTCCTTCTTTATTAAATGATTTATGAATGGTAACGTACTGACGCGTCCGTGTTGTAGCGCATGTTGTTGTTGTTGCTGATGTAGTTGTTGTTGTTGTTGCCCCAGGTTCAACTGAAATGTGAACCCCGTGGACTGCAGGCTTATGTTGTCCGTCTCATACAGTCCATCACTTCCTCTCAGGGGCACGAGGCAGGTGTGAGTGAAACAAGACTTCAGAGTGACACCTATCGACTACACGAAGGCCATTAAGGTATATCATCAATTTTTACTATGTCGCAACCTTCCACCAAAATAAGGGACGATCCGCAACCGTCCATGTTATATTCAAGTTCCTAATTTACTGCTGGCTGAACTGGCGATGTCACAGGGTTTAGCTCAAGGAGAAGAAATAGAGGGTATGTCTTAAGAAATATATGTCTTAAGGAATAATGTCTCAACCTGTCTGAGGAGGGCCGGTGATGCTCAGGTGGCCGCCTCCCCACGTTCATTTCACCAGCATTCTCAATTACCACTCTGCAGCACCACTGGCGGATATTGATAGTGTACACCACGCCTTAGTAATGGCGGCCTCGTTACGGCTATTGCAAGGGGCTCCTGGTAGTGCTATGTGTAAGGGCTGGTGGAGGTCGTAGTGGTGATGACAGTACAGGCGATAGTGGCAGCAACTGTGGTGATGATGGACGGGTTAGCAGTTATTTCAGTTGCTGTTGTAGTGGTGGTTGTGGTGTTGGTGGTGGTTATGGTTATGTGGTGACAATAATGGTGGTGGTGGTGGTGGTGGGCAGTGGTCATTATAGTGATGATGATAGCAGACGTGATAGTCGTGATGGCGGTGGTTGTGGTAATGGTGGCAGCAGTTGTGGTAATGGCGACGATCAAAGGAACATGGGAAGACGCAGGGAGAGAACACACAG
Source organism: Coenobita brevimanus (assembly GCF_032717465.1). Classification (NCBI taxonomy): domain Eukaryota; kingdom Metazoa; phylum Arthropoda; class Malacostraca; order Decapoda; family Coenobitidae; genus Coenobita; species Coenobita brevimanus. Next base: position 55,883,039 of record NC_136959.1, on the reverse strand, counting down.
AAAAGGAGGAAGATGGAAAGGGTGTAAGAGAGATGTAAAGGCAGGGGTGGGAGGCAGGGGCGTAACACAGGGCGGGAGGCAGGGTGCAATTAATAGGTTAGTAGGAGAGGGAGTTCAGATGGCAGAGTAGGCGGAAAGTTATATAGAAGTGGAAGGGAGGAAAGTGGTGTTAGGCAAGGTAACAGGGGGAGGTGGGGTAGGTAGGGTAGCTGGGGATGGTAGGATTGGTTAGGTGGTAGGGGTAGTAGGGTAGATAGGGTGGTAGAGATCATGTGGAGGGTGTGACAAGTAGCGTGGTGGAAGGAAGGGGTGTTAGCAGGGAAGGTGGTGGCAGGAGGGGGTGTCAAGAGGAGAATAGGGTGGCAGGGGGGTTGTCAACAGGGGAGCGGGGTAGCAGGGAGGGATGTGTACAGGGGAATGGGGTGACAGGGAAGGATGTGAACGAGGGAAGAAGTTGGCAGAGAGAGGTGTCACCAGGGGAAAGGGGTGGCTGGCAGGGTGCCAACAGTGGGAAGGGGTGGCAGTGAGGGGTGTTAGCATGAGGCAGGGGTGACGGAGAGGGGCGGCAGGGAGAAGTGGCAGCAAGGGGTAGGGTAGGCACGGCACGGCAAGGGGGCAGGGAAGGGCGGGGGGCAGGGAGAGGCTGTAGGAAGTGGAGTTAACAGGAGGTAGAGATGACAGGGAATGGTGTTAACAGGGTGCGGGGTAAGGTAGGGTAGGGTGGGTTGGTGTGGTGTGTCCTGGTAGTAATTAACTCGCAGAGACAAACTGCCCAACTCCCCTTAATGGCTCGCTAAGACACGCTTAATGGGTGCCACGGACGCAGACAGGGCGGCAGGCTGGCAGGGGACAGGCAATATGGCAGGGTGGCAGATGTTACACCAAGCAGCACGGCGACAAGGCGGGGACAAAGCAGGGTGACAAGGATAAACACAATGTAATAAGTCGGACAAACTGGCACGAAAGGTGGCAGGGTGACAAAGTATGGAGGAGAGACGGGGTGATAAAGATAACAAGGGTGACAACTGTAGGCAGAATGACAGAGGGAGGGTAACATGATAGGGTGACAAGGCCAGGTAGGGTGACAGTGGTTAGGCAACAGGGCAGAGTGACAAGGCGGGATGGAGTGGCAGGGTGACAAAGACCAGTAGTATGGCAGGGTGAAAGGCGGAACAAGAACAGTTACACAGATACACACACCACGCACACCCCAGGCTTCCAAAAGGCCGGTGCAGCCATAACTCTAACGTACATTTTACCGCAGCGCCAGGCAGAGCAATAAATATGACACTATACAGCCCTGCACCACGGTCAACATGCTGCCAAATTAACGCTATCGATTAAAATAAATCAATGATCTACAGGACCAGCCACTCTTTTACCATAGTTTCGTTATTTAATTTTGACAAGTTAATTTTACATATGCTTTTTTATTTATTATTTTTTTTTACCACTTCCGCTTAACATTATGCTTATTTTTAAACCCTGCACCCACGGCGAATGTAAAATACTGTTCATTTGCATGGGCAAACCAATTTACTCAGTGAGAGAGAGAGAGAGAGAGAGAGAGAGAGAGAGAGAGAGAGAGAGAGGGGGGGACTGAGGGGCGCCAGTGTAATAATGATATCATCATCATCATCATCTTCATCATCATTATCATCTTCATCACAGTACTAAAATAATATAATAATAATAATAATAATATTATTATTATTATTATTATTATTATTTATTATTATTATTATCATTATTATTACTATTATTATCATTATTTTTCGGCTTATTTATTCACTGCAGCCGGTGGCTGAAAATATTCAAGTTCATAATCTTGTAACCTAACCTATGCGGGTAAACAGGCTGACCCTTGTGTGTGTGTGTGTGTGTGTGTGTGTGTGTGTGTGTGTGTGTGTGTGTGTGTGTGTGTGTGTGTGTGTGTGTGTGTGTGTGTGTGTGTGTGTGTGTGTGTGTGTGTGTGTGTGTGTGTGTGTGTGTGTGTGTGTGTGTGTGTGTCTGTGTGTGCGCAAGGTCAACTCAGTCTAAGCAATCAGGGATCGCATTCTGGTCGGCAAAGGAGATTGTCTTAACACATGTTCCTTAGTGACTTGTTTTACACAATACACGAAAATATTGTCCTACGTGTTACTTGTATCAATGTAATATCAAGGTAATGTCTCAGTCACTTGCTTCAGTTCTCTCAACCACTTCCTTCATTCTCCTTCACGTCATTCACTGTAGCCACTATCACTGTTTTCCATCCACTCGGCCAAACAGCCTTGAAAAGATAATGACTCTGTCGCTGAGGAGAGAGAGAGAGAGAGAGAGAGAGAGAGAGAGAGAGAACCAAGTAGGGAAAGAGAGGGCGAGAAAAATGAAATAAGGGCGGAAAGCAAAGAGAAAAGGCAAGCGAACATGAAAATGGGGGAGAGGGTGAAAATAAGAAGGAACGAAAAGGAAGAAAGAAGGAAGAATAGAAGAAAAAGAGAGAGGAGGAAAGAGGAAGGAAAGACGATGTACAAACTGGGAAATGAGAAGAAAGGACAGGGAAACGAAAAAAGAAAGAGGTAAGAAGAAGGAAAATAAAATGATGCGGAAGGAAAAGGATGATTTAAAACGAATTACTGATGGTATGAGAGGGAAAAGGGAGGAAAATACAAAGAAGAAAATGAGGAAGACAAGAAAGGAAAATGGAAGAGGCAGAGGGAAAGAATTACAAACCAAAGGAAAGAGGAAAGAAAGAACAGAACTGGAAGGTCTGAAAGCAAAACGGAGGAAGAACAACAGAAATAAAAAGGGAAGAGAAAGAAAGGAGGGAGGGAGAGAGGGAGGAAGGGAGGGAAAGAAGGAAGGAAGAGGGGAGGGAGGGATGGAGAAGGAAGGAAGGAGGGAGAGAGCGAAATAAAAATGACAACGTTTGCAATATACATAGTGACTCCAGACTTCAGAATGTCCCACTCCCTCTATGTTCTATCACTCTACGTCTTCCCCTCCCCCTCTCTCTCTCTCTCTCTCTCTCTCTCTCTCGTCCTTGTCACTCTCCCTCTCACTTTCCAATTACACTTCCATTCTCCATTATAACTCTCCCCTGCCACTCCCGCTCCTCTCTCTCTCTCTCTCTCTCACACACACACACACACACACACACACACACACACACACACACACACACACACACACACACACACACAGAAGCACAAGAACATATTCAGTCACCACACTTCGCGCGCCCCTCCCCCCCCCACACAGAAGAACAAGCATAATTATATTCAGTGAGTAACCCACACTTCTCTCTCGCTCTCTCTCTCTCTCTCTCTCTCTCTCTCTCACACACACACACACACACACACACACACACTTCACTCACAAAGACACCCCTTCCTCTCACACATGACGTCAGCACACGCAATCTCTCCCCTCCACTCTCTCTCTCTCTCTCTCTCTCTCTCTCTCTCTCTCGTGAAATACAAAAGACAGTTTTTTTTGTTTTTTTTTTTGGGGGGGAAGGACCAAGTTGGGAGAAGTTTCCAATTTATTTTTTATTGGTCCATCTATCTGTCTGGCCATCTACCCTGCGTGTCTATCAGTCTACCAATCTCTCTCTCCGCCCCTCCTGATGTCTATCTATTTTTCTCCCTGCCACTGTTAATGTCTACCAATCTCTCAAAATCTCTCTCTAACTCCCTTAATGACTGTCTCTATGTCTACCTGTCCTCTTATTTGCCTGTCACTTTACCAGTCTCTCTCTCTACCTCTCTACTTATCTCAACCTGTCTATTCACCTGTCTCATTATCTATCCCGTTTATCAGTCTATCAATATCTCAAACTTTTTCTGTCTGTTTATCTGAAATTCTACCAAAAGTTTTCTGTCTAGCTGTTGTTCTGTCTGTCTATATGCGTCTCAATTCCCAGCAATTGACGTCTCTTTGTCTATATTCCTGCCATGTCTTTATCTATCTATCTATCTATCTATGTGGTTATCTATATGTCAGTTAGTCTACATGTATGTCTTTCTCAGCTTATCTTTGTTCATATGTCTAACAAACTATCAACATAACTCTTTCTGTGTACTTTTCTTTGTCCGTCGTTATGTTTGACACCACTCCTCTCTCTCTCTCTCTCTCTCTCTGCTTATCTGTCTAGCGATCTCACAACCATCTTTTTCGACTTTTTTTTTTTTCTTTATCATATACTCATTCCCCTTGTCTGCTCTATCAGCCAGCCTCTCAGTGTAACAATATCTTTTTCTACGTCACTCTATATGCATCAGTCCATCTCTCTAGCCTACCTACCAAGTCCCTCTTTATCAGACTGTTTTGTATCTAGTAAAATCTTTCTCTATGTATCTCTAATTTCATCAATACCTATCTTTTTATGTCTACCCATCCATCACACTAACAACAGCTCTCTACTTTCTTTTCTCTCTTCCTCAGTTTATATATCAACTGATGTCTATTTCCACTGGCATTCATTCACAGATCCACACACTTGTCAATCTATCAGTGTAGCAATCGACGTCATCAGTCATATCATTCTTTCTATACGTGGGGTTCCTGTCTGTTCATCTTGCCCACTAGTTTTCTTCTTATTAGTCCACTTAACTATATTCACAGTTTTAATTAAGATTACGTCTCTCTCTCTCTCTCTCTCTCTCTCTCTCTCTCTTTCGCTCTCTCTCTCTCTCTCACTACAAATAATCTACCTTATATCTATTTTCTATCCTGTAAAGTCTATACGGCGATATTTCTTATTCTATTCCAGCAAAATTTTTCAAACCCACTATCTCTATGCACGTCCTTCTCCCCTCTTCCCCTCCTCCCTCCTACCGTAACTTCTTTTTCTGCATCTTTATACAGCTTCCTACTCGCTTTGTTTCTCTCATTCTTGCCTTCCTTCCCTCGTTCCTCCTGTCCTCTTTCTCGGTGTCCCAAGAGTCGAACTAGCAAACGCAGCTCCATTAATTTCAAAGGATAATAATTAACAACCAGTTGACGATCATCTAATCAGCCTGACATCATTAATATTCAAGTTTTTTGCACTTAACAGAAACAAGTAAAAATTGAGAATGTCACCAAAGATTAACAGCAAATAACACGAATGTCACAAATGGCAATCCAGCCTCCTCAATTCGGTATGCTAAAGAAAAAAAAAAAAATCTCTTACACTGTCGATCCTGATTACTGAAAAGTGGTACATAAAATTTCTCAAAAATATACGTCTCGATAAAGTTAAGGTGCATACTTTCAAGGGCGATATGTTATTGTGGACTGTGAGGTTGTACGTGCCGGGAAATTTCTGCGTTGTGATATACAAGTTCATACCTGATAAGCATTTACACGACATAAGCAGTGAGATTTATTCAGGACTGTGCAACTCGGCTTTGTTACAAAATTAACCTGTCCATTCACGGTTCCTGAATACCGATCACGAGCAACAGAGGGCAATGCAATAAATATAACAGACCGAAACTTGGATACCAGTGTCTGGGGAATAACATCTAAACTTAGCGTGGGGGATGGATAAAACCTGCTGGAACATAAGATTTATCAGAACCAAAATGCTCCGCCTCTATACACTGTTGGCTTGATACCTTAACATATAAATACACTATACCAGGAACGCTCAGACGAACTAAATCCGTCCAATGTATCGATGTGCACAATACATAGGGCTCTAATCTACGTAGCTACACACAATTTTCAAAGGTCTTTAAAATATGACAGCCTATAAAATACTGCACACTACAACGATCGATTTATGCTTGAGGTGACGGTGACAAAGTGACCACCAAACATCTTCTGCTAAATGTGGCAAAGAATATCTAAGTATACCATGGTTACAGAAATATGAAGTAAAGTTAGTAAACTGTTTGGAATGTGGCGGACCGGGTGGAAGACGGTACATTAAAAAGTGGCATGGAATAGTTCTTAGTTTTAATAGCCCAAATCAACACATTCACACACACACACACACACACACACACACACACACACACACACACACACACACTTTATTTTCGAGTTTCTGCCATTCATCAGGGAGGATACATCAGCCTATTAGGTATTTAATGTTACTTTTCTCTTACATTCACCTTATCCTATGACATTTCTGTGATCATTTTCTATACGGTACTACGTGGTTGTCTTTCGCACTTTTTCTTGTCGGTTTTGGCTGGAGGAATTGGTGGGTGAGGGGGAGCCATGTTGCTTTACTACATTATTTTAATCTTATAAAAAAGATACTACAGTTACAGCCAACCTTACAGCAAAAGTCTGGAAAGGATCAATAGGTATGCTTGTATTTATTTTATGTTCCTCTCAATATTATTTTCCTTCTTCCTCACTCCTATCCCTCCTTCCCTTCCTCCAACCTTCCCTGTTATTTATTCTCTCTCCGCCTCTCCTCTCTCTCCTTTCCTCCCTCTAATCCTCTGTTATTTATTTCCTTTCTCCCCCTCCAATTTTTCGTCCTTCCTTCCTCCCTTCCTTTCCAAGTCCCCTTCTCTTCATATTCTATCTATATTTCTATCTCTCTTTTCCACGCACATTCAATTAACGATTGCTTTCCTCCCTCTCTCTTAATATATATTTACTAAGCCTCTGTCTCTCTGTCTCTGTCTGTCTGTCTATCTGTCTGTCTCTCTGTCTGTCTGTCTCTCTCTGTCTCTGTCTCTGTCTCTCTCTCCACAAGCATGGGGCGGGAAGGTGAGGAGATGGGAGATTGGGAATGCTTGTTCTCATGATATACACAGGCAAGACTGAGGTAGGAGAGAGGAGGGAGGGAAGGAAGGAAGGAAGGAAGGAAAGAGGGAAGGAGGATGGGAAAAAAGGGATGAAGACAATGAAAGAAATAGACTGGATGAAGAAAGGAGAGATGGAAGAATAAGGAAAGGAATGATGGAAGGATGGAGAGAAGGATGGAAGGAGGAAGGCAGGAGGATGGGAAAAATGATGAAGACAATGAGGAAGAGAAGAAGTCTGGATGAGAAAGGAAATACGGAAGAATGAGAACAGGAATAATGGAAGGAAGGTGAGAAAGAAGGGAGCAGGAAAGGAAGAAAGGTGACAAGAAGAGATGTAAACTCAAGGATGGCACAAGCTTGAAGGGAAAGAAAGATGGAAAAATGAAAAGCAGAAAGAAGATGGATAGGCCAGAACTAGATAAAGTGGAGGATGCAGCAAGAATGATGAAAGATGGAGGGTGGAAAGGAAGAGAAAAGAATAAAAGAAAGAAAAAAAGGGGAAAGAAAGGAATGAAGGAAGAACGGAAAGAAGGAAGGAAGGAAGCAGAGTGAAGGATGAAAGAAGACTGAAGGATGCAAACTGGGAGAGCTGGTTCAGTCCCATAATATGCACCCGCCAGACTGAGGTGGCGACAGGCAGACGAGGGAAGGAGGGAGGAAGGGAGGAAGGAGATATGAAGGAAGGAAGGATATGAAGGAAGAATGGAAGACGGGAGATAGGGAGACGAGGGAAAGAGGGAAGGAGGAAGGAAGGAGGGAAGAGGGGAGAGATAAGGAAGAGAGAAACCTGTAATTTACACAGGAAAAATCATTCAATATAGTACCATTATGCCAGGAATCGAACCCGGGACTCTCAAGTGTGAGCCAGGCAGCAATGCAGTACGCCACGACCTGGTAAAAGTAAACTTACATTGTCACAATGTTGTCACCAGTGTGCCTCCGCCCCCACTGTGGGCCTGAAGAGGGGGGAGAGTCCCGGGTTCGATTTCCGGCATAACTGTAATATATTGGATGAATTTTCCTGTGTAAGTACAGGTTTCTCTCTTCATTCTGACTTGCCGTAAGTGCATGGGATAGATAAAAAGCATCTACTTGCTCGAGTGACAGGGGGTTATCTCCCCCTCTTCAAGCCCACAATGGGGGAGCAGAGACATTGGTTACAAGATTGTGACAATGTGAGACAACTTTTACGTGGTAGAAGTGGATTGTTGCCTGGCTCCCACCTAAGAGTCCCGGGTTAGATTCCCTGCATAATGGTAATGTATTGGATGGAGGGAGAGATAAGCAAACGAGGGAAGGCGGGAGGAAAGAAGAAAGGAACGATCAGAGGAGAAACTGCTGTTGGAGAAGGGATAGAACAACAAAGAAGGAAGGATGATCGGACAGACACATGAAAGCAAGGAAGGAAGGAAGGAAGACCAGCAGAGAAGGCCAGAAAAATGGGTAAGTAAGGTAAGAAGAGATGGAAACAGCCATAGTGAAAGGAGAAACAAGAAGGAAGGGAGGGTGGTAAAGCGGAAGAACAGGGGAAGGATGGAAGGAAGGACGGAGAGAGGTAAACAGAGGGAAGGATGGAACAGGAAAGTAAGGATGGAAATTGGGGAGGTGCTTGTTCAGTCCCATAATTTACACTAAACTAAATGACGTGGGGACAGGGGGGACGAGGGAAGGAAGGAAGGAAGGAAGGAAGGACCGAAGGAAGGAAGGAATGGAGGAAAGAAGGAAGGAAAGAAGGAAAGACGGAAGGTAAAAGGGAAGTAAAGCAGGAAAGTGAGAAGGAGGGAAACAGTGAAGACTAGAACAAGGGGGAAGGAAAAAATGAACGATGCCTGAAAGGAAGGGAAGGATGAATGGAAACTGAAAGAAGTAAAGGATGGACGAAAGGAGGGAGGTAAAGTGAAGGATGGACCAGGAGGGAAGGGAAGAATGACGGATGGAAATTGAGGAGTGATTGTTCATTCTTATAATATACAGTATACCAGGCAGATTGAGGTGGCGACACGATGGACGGGGAAGGAAGGAAGGAAGGAAGGAAGGAAGGAAGGAAGGAAGGAGAGGGGTAAATAAAGTAAGACTGCAATTGACGGAGGGGTGACGGAAAGAAGGTAAGTACAGAATATGGTGAAAGGCAGAACAAAAAGGAAGGAGGAATGGAAAGGTGGAAGGAAGAAAACTAGGACAGAACAAGAAGAAGGAAAGGAATGATGGAAGAAGGAAAAAAAGAAGGATGGGAGGAGGAGGAGGAGGAAATATGGAGGGAGGAAAAGAGAGGGAAGGAAAATGAAGGAAGAGTGAAGGATGGAAGGACGGAAATGTGGAGCGGGTGTGCAGTGTCATAATATACACGGGCCAGATTGAGGTGGTGACAGGTAGATGAGGCAGGTAGGTAGGTGGGAAGGTAGGTAAGTAGGTACGTGCGTAGGTAGGTACTGTAGGGTGGGTGGGTGGGTGGGAGGAAGGTAGGTAGGTAAGGGAGAAAGAAAGATGGAGGGAAGGTAGGAAGGAAGAAAGAATGAAGGGATGAGATAAAGAATGAAAGAAAGAAAGAAGGAAGGAAGGAAGGAGGGGAAGAGAAGGGAGAAAGAAGGGAAGAAGGAAGGAGATTGAGGGAAGTATGGAGAGAAGGATAAGCACTAAGAGAATGGTGGGAGAAGATGGACGACAACTGAAGAAAAAAAGTGAAAGAGGAGACAAAACAAGGGACGGAGAGGAAGAAAGAGAGAGAGAGAGAGAGAGAGAGAGAGAGAGAGAGAGAGAGAGAGAGAGAGAGAGAGAGAGAGAGAGAGAGAGAGAGTAGTAATGACAAAGCAAAGAGCAGAGATTTTACACCGTGACGCTTACATATATTTCCCTGTGTGTGTGTGTGTGTGTGTGTGTGTGTGTGTGTGTGTGTGTGTGTGTTAGTCGGTATGTATGTATGTATGTACGTTACCAAAAACCCACAAATCTACCCAACCATCTAAAAATAATAATAATAATAATAATAAGAAGAAGAAGAAGAAGAAGCAGAAGAAGAAGAAGAAAGCCATACAACCACGAGTCACACAGTTCATTGTCCCCTGCAGTACTGGAGGTGTGAGTCACGGGGAGAGACGGAGTAGGGGGGGAAGAGATACAGATAGACATATTCTAGTAAGTTAACGATGCTTTCAAGTACCTCTTCCTTACTAGAATATACTTCTTCCTTACCAAGTGTGATATGCATAAGGCAGGGTAATATTCACTTGTGTACTATTTTCTTCATACTGTATATACGCTGTAGATATTAGACCATTCAAAACCATAATTTATATTTATATTTAGTTCTTGCCATGCACATACGAATTTATTTACCTTAGGACAGAGCTTTCAAACTTTTATTTATCATTAACCTGTCACTTATAACTCTCCTCACCTTTTTTTTTTTTTTTTTTTTTTTTTTTAATGCGAGGAAGAAGGAACCAAAGGCCATGAGCCCGCAGTAACAGTTCCCTCCAAGAGAAAAAACAAAATACAATAGAGAGCCAAATTCAAGATCCGATCATTTTGAGATGCCTGGACACACTACGTTTGAAAGACTGGAGATCATAGGCAGCAGGAAATACAGACAGAGGGAGACAGTTCCAGAGCTGACCTGTTGCATAAATGAAAGACTGGGAGTAACGGTTAACTCTTGCATTAAAGAGATGGACAGAAAAGGGATGAGAGTTTGCTGCCAGACGGGTGCTACGCGCCCGTCGTAGAGGTGGAGGAATGCAAGCAGACAGTTCAGAGGAGCAGTGACCATTAAAGTAGCGATAGAAAAGAGATAAAGATGCAACAGTGCGTCGAAGAGACAGAGGTTGAAGGGAGTCAGTAAGAGGAGGAGAGTTAATGAGACGAAATGCCTTTGACTCCACCCTATTGAGAAGAGCTGTATGTAGGGAGCCTCCCCACACATGAGAGTTGTACTCCACACAGGGGCGGATAAAACCCCTGTATAGTCAACAATTGTGCAGGGGTAAAGAAAGAGCGGGGTCGGCTTAGCACACCCAATCTCTTGGAAGCAGATTCTACAAGAGATGTAATATGATCTTTCCAAGATAGGTCCCGAGTAAATGAAACCCCAAGCATGTTCAAGGATGATGCAGGATTAAGCTGAATATTATTGAACATTAGTGGGTATACCTGTGGAAGATTTTGTCGGGTTGATAGGTGTAAGAACTGAGTCTTAGATGCATTAAAGACAACCATATTATTTTTACCCCAGTCAGAGATATGAGCCAAGTCAGACATTAGGTGTGCCATAGCCTCATCCCTTGTTTCTTGAAGTAACTGTTGAGATGGGCGTTGCGGGAACCGAATGGAAAGGTGAAGGGTGGAGTCATCAGCGTATGAGTGGATAGGGTTAGATGTACAGCTTAGAAGATCATTGATGAATAAAAGGAAGAGAGTTGGTGATAGGACAGAGCCCTGAGGAACACCACTGTTGATAGATCTAGGAGAAGAACGATGGCCGTCTACAACAGCGGCTATAGAACGACCAGAAAGGAAGCTAGCGATGAAGGCACAGATAGAACGATAGAAACCGTAGGAGGGCAGTTTGGAAATTAAAGATTTATGCCAGACTCGATCGAAAGCCTTTGAGATGTCAAGTGCAATGGCAAAGCTTTCGCCAAAGTCCCGAAAGGAGGATGATCAGGAGTCTGAAAGGTAGGTGAGAAGATCGCCAGTGGAGCGTCCCTGATGGAACCCATACTGACGATCGGAAAGAAGGTTGTGATAGGAAAGATGCCTTAAAATTTTTCTATTAAGAATTGACTCGAAAACTTTTGAAATACAGGACGTTAAAGCACTTGGACGATAGTTGGAGGGTTGGGAGTGGTCACCCTTCTTTGGGACTGGCTGAATGAGAGCAAACTTCCAGCAAGAAGGAAAGGTACAAGTTGACAGACAAAGGCGAAAGATTTTGCCTAGGCAGGGTGTAAGCACAGAAGCACAGTTCTTGAGAACAACAGGAGGGACCCCATCAGGCCCATATGCCTTGTTAGTACTGAGGCCAGTGATGGCAGAAAATACATCAAATGAAGAAATTTTAATGTCAGCCATGAGGAAGTCAGAGGGGGGAAGTGATGGAGGAACTGCACCGGAATCGTCTAAGGTGGAATTGGAGGAGAAAGTCTGTGCGAAGAGATCTGCTTTATCAGTAGAAGAAATAGCTACAGAACCATCAGAGTAGAAAAGAGGAGGGAAGGATGATGAGGTAAAGTTGTTAGAAAGATTTTTGGCAAGGTGCCAGAAGGAGCGGGAAGAATTCGAGTTGGAGAGTTGAGAGCATTTAGTATGGATGAAATTATTTTTAGTAGAGCGAAGAACAGACTTAGCACGATTCCGGGCAGAAATGTATAAAAGATGTGATTCAGGGGTGGGTTGGCTCCGGTACCTTTTGTAGGCCTTCTCCTTGTTGCGGACAGCATTAGAACAAGCGTGATTAAACCAAGGCTTTCTTGCGTTAGTCAAAGGATATGAGAAAGGAATGTATGCTTCCATGCCCGAGAGAATAACCTCAGTAATGCGCAAGGCACACTCAGATGGCTCACGGCCATGGAAGCAATAATCATTCCAGGGAAAATCAAAGAAGTACTGCCTGAGGGCCTCCCAGTCCGCGGCTCCAAAATGCCAGAGACGACGTTTCCCTGGAGGGTCCACAGGCCGTACCGGAGTGATAGGACAGGTTAAGGTGATAAGGTTGTGATCGGAGGAGCCCAACGGAGAGAAAAGATTAACAGAGTAAGCAGAAGGATTAGTTGTGAGGAAGAGGTCAAGTATGTTGGAGCTCTCTCCAAGGCGGTCAGGGATACGGGTAGGGTGCTGTACAAGCTGCTCTAAGTCATTAAGGATAGAAAAGATGTAGGCTTGTTCACCAGGTGGATCCGTGAAAGGAGAGGAGAGCCAAAGGTGGTGGTGAACATTGAAATCTCCAAGAATGGAGATTTCAGAGAAAGGAGAAATGGACAGAATGTGTTCCATCGTAGAAGTAAGATAGTCGAAGAATTTTTGATAGTCAGTAGAATTAGGGGATAAGTAAACAGCACAGATATATTTAGTCAGAGAATGACAGGAAAGCCGAAGCCAGAGTGTGGAGAATTCAGAAGAATCAAGTTCAGGACCACGAGAGCAAGATAAGTCGTTGCGTATGTATACACAACAGCCACCTTTGGCTTTGAAATGAGTATAGAGAAAGTAGGAGGATACAGAAAAGGGTTTGCTGTCGGTAGCCTCAGACAACTGAGTCTCCGTTAGAAAAAGAAGGTGAGGTTTAGAGGAGGAGAGGTGGTGCTCAACAGAGCGAAAGTTAGATGAAAGGCCGCGAATGTTGCAGAAATGAAGAAAAAGAGAGTCAGACAGTGGTTCCAGGCACCTCGAGTCGTCACCGGGAGAGGGGCAGATGGCGGGGGCATTTATGGTCCCCCCCCCTGGGGACTCCGAGGCTGGGTGAATTGACGCCATTTTTGGTGAATTATGAATAGGAAGTGTAGTGTGTACTGTGCATGTAGTTTGGTGAAGATAGATAGAGAAATTTGTACTGGAGAGCATGCTGGCCTACTCTCTGTGTAACTGAGACACTGAAAAAGTTCAGCAAAGGGGGATGGTCAGGAACTAGTCCTGAGTGCTCATGAAACGGGAGCTCCAGCACTCCGTCATCAGCTATCCATCCACCTCGGGAGTACTGCCCTGCTCGACTGGTGCTACAGTCTACTCCTCTGAATGCTTTAGAGATGAGAAAAATGTTTAAAAAGGTGGTCGTAGTAAAGGGAATAAAGGGACGTAAACAACAAAAATTTTCATGTACAGTATGCAAAATAATCACTAAGAGAAAGATCCTTAACACTTTTCACCTTATCTTGGCCCACATTCTCATCATTAGGTAGGTAAAAGAGAGAGAGAGAGAGAGAGAGAGATAAGAACATATCGCCAAATGAAAGACGGTGGGTGGTATGCTCAGTGTAAGGACTTTGTAAGGACTTTCTAGCTTTTTATCACAGTCTGCTGGTATGCTACAAAACACACCGAAGGAAAGGGATGACCATGAGTTACAAAAGCATGGCCTCTCTCCTTCTGTGTGTGTGTGTGTGTGTGTGTGTGTGTGTGTGTGTGTCAGCTCTTTTCTTTATCCTCTTGTCCAAATCTTGATGTACTACAGTATTACATTTGTACCAAGGATATAAAATGTACTATTCTCAGTATGATTTTCAAGTTATGTCTGTACAGCCCACTTCAGAATCGCTATGGTCAGTTAATGTCTACCTGTATTTGTGAATGTATAAATGGGACTATGTGTGTATTTCCAATCTTCATCTCTGCTATACTGTATGTGCGGATGACTGTGTATAGGTGGCTGTGTAAGTGTGTGAACCTCTCTCTCTCTCTCTCTCTGTATGTGTGTGTGTGTGTGTGTGTGTGTGTGTGTGTGTGTGTGTGTGTGTGTGTGTGCGCTTGTGATGTGACAGGTAAGGCAGGGTGTGGTGTGATCGATGCCGGTGCCAGGTGACCCCAGGTGCCCAGGCAGGGGAGGCAGGCAGATAAAGCACGAAGGGGGGTGAGGCAGGAACTGAGGGAGGTGGGTGTCGCAGGTGACGTAGGTTTGCGAGGCAGGTGAAGCGGCGTAGTCAAGAGAGGCTGACATGAGACAGACAGGTGGATCAGATATAGGGAAAGGGTGAGGAAGGTGACGGAAGATAATGAAGTGATGTAGGAAAATAAGGGTGAGGCAGGTGAAAGTGACGTGGAAAAAAAAGGGTGACGCAGGTGAGATGTGACGCAGGAAAAAAGGTGTGAGGCAGGTGAGAAGTGACGTAGGAAGAAAAAGGGTGAGGCAGGTGAGAAGTGACGTAGGAAAAAAGGTGAGGCAGTTGAGAAGTGACGTAGGAAAAAGGGTGAGGACGGCGAGAAGTGACGTAGGAAAGATTGAGGCAGGTGAGAAATGGCATAGGAAAAAAGGTAAGGCAGGTGAGCCGTGACGTAGGAAAAAAAGGATGAGGCAGGTGAGAAGCGAAGTAGGTAAAAAAGTGAGGCAGGTGAGAAGTGAGGAAGGTGGGAAGTGACGCAGGTGGGAAGTGAGGCAGGTGTTAGTGAGGCAAGTGATGGAAGACAATGAAGTGAGGCAGCCGATATACGAGCCCAAAGAAAAGTGATGCAGGGGTGGAGAGAAAGAGTTCAGGCGAGGGAGGAACAAGAGTAAATGAGGTAAGCGAGAGGCAGGAGAGAAGAAAGATGAGGCAGGCGTGAGGTAGGACAGAAGAAAGATGAGGCAGGCGTGAGGTAGGACAGAAGAAAGATGAGGTAGGTGTGAGGTAGGACAGAAGAAAGATGAGGCAGGCGTGAGGTAGGACAGAAGAAAGATGAGGTAGGAGTGAGGTAGGACAAGAAAGATGAGGCAGGCGTGAGGTAGGAGAGAAGAAAGATGAGGTAGGTGTGAGGTAGGACAGAAGAAAGATGAGGCAGGCGTGTGGTAGGACAAGAAAGATGAGGCAGGCGTGAGGTAGGAGAGAAGATGTTATAGGGGTGAGGTAGGAGAGAAGAAAGATGAGGTAGGTGAGAGGTAAAGAAGATGACGAGTAAGGCAAGTGAAATAGGACAGAGGTGAGGCAGGTGAGATAAGAGATGGGTAAGGCAGGAAAAGGTGAAAAGGGAAAGGCAGGAAAATGAAGAGGAGTGAGGAGGGTTACGCAGGTGAGGGAGCAGTGAGGTAGGAAAGGAAAGAGGTAAAGAGAGTGAGCTAAATAATACGGTAAGGCTGGATAATGAGCAAAATATCCCTGGTGTTAAAGATAATTACATCCACCAATATCCGCACTAAATAATTCACTCTTAATCAGGATAATGCCCTCCCAAGGCTAATGAAGGTTTAAACTACATGAATTATAAACAACACAAAGAAACTCGATAAAATAAAAACTACATCCTAAAGAAAAAAAAAAAAGCGAAGCACAACTCGAAAACAAAATTATTCCACACTATAAGGGTACATCAAAATCACAGCATAAAAAGGAATGGCCAAATATATTCCAACGACGCAAAGGGAAAAAAATCAAACTCCCACGATGCAAGAGAAAGAAGTAAAAAATCATGCAACCCAAACAAATAAACGAAAAAGAACAATAAAAAAACCGACACAAACTAAAAAGCGCATTCGCAGACCGTATACTTGCGCAGTGAAAAAAAAAAAAAAAAAAAGCAATCAGCCAGCTAAACTGTAAATAATCAATACTGCCATGGGAACAACAGTAAAAACGGCTCATTACAATCCTGCGTGGGCTAGTTAACAGGAAATTAACTCAGAGGTCAAAATTCGCCGTCAGAGTCAGTCAGTTCATTCACATCCATCACCATTTCAGTTCAGTATGTCACTATTAGATTCAGTATTGGGGAGAGTTTTTGAGTTAGAGAAGGTCAGATGTTGCCCTCATTAGTCCCTTCACTGCAAGATACAATTTCTCGGTTAAATAAAATTGTCTGGAAGAAGGACGAAGAAACTAAAATACTCTCATCGCCGTGAATGAGTTGTCCAGTCAGGTTCATTCTTGTATATTCAAATCATTTCCATTTTGATCAGGTCACATCAGATCAATGAAGAACTTTTCAGGTTTATTCAGATCAATTTAGGGTTTCTCACCAGTCGTAATTAACTCAGCCCCAGGTACATCCAGTCGTAATTAACTCAGCCCCAGGTACATCCAGTCGTAATTAACTCAGTCCCAGGTACATCCAGTCGTAATTAACTCAGCCCTAGGTACATCCAGTCGTAATTAATTCATCCCCAGGTACAATACATCCAGTCGTAATTAACTCATCCCCAGGTACATCCAGTCGTAATTAACTCAGTCCCAGGTAGACCCAGCCGTCAGTTAGATCCCTTGACCTTCTATCATGTCGTACAAAGGGAAGCGCTAGTGATATGAAGGAGATGTCACTTAGCAATCCAATGTGGGGAGGCAGAAATAGGATGGGGTGGGCGGGAAGGGACGCGAATGGTGAGGCAGGGCGAGGTAGTACAGTCAGTAATTATGGCGATGTAGTTTGGATGGCAGGAAAGTGATGATTTATTGATGTTTTCTCCTGGGATGAGGAGGAATAAGTAAGCAGCGCTCTCATATACCAGGCGCTTGACGACGTAGATGAAATTTCAAACCGCGACCAAAACCAAAGGCCACAACACAGAAAATGAAACTACACACACACACACACACACACACACACACACACACACACACACACACACACACACACACACAAATGCAAACCACAATGCACAAAGAAATTACAGCCCCTCAAAAAAATCAGTCCACAACCCCAAGGAAGATCACCAACTTTGCAAAGCCTTACTTACACAAGATATTACGGTGTCGAAGAGATTTTTTCACATGTACGGGATTATAATGTACCGTATTCATTTACCGTTTCTTAGTCTATAATACAGATGCTCAGTTATTAACCTGAAGTTTATTCCGTGTGTTTTACATTATTATTATTATTATTATTATTATTATTATTATTATTATTTTCCTTGATACTGTTACTCATGAAGCATCAATCGATTTCGTTGTTATTATTAACGGGATTATTGTTAATACCAAAATTACGTTGGTTTCCTTCCACTTGATAAAAGGTTTAATGGTTGTCTACATTTTTTTTCCTATGCACGTAGGAAAGTACTGAGGGGTGAGGGCCTGCAAGACTTGTCCCTTTAAAAAAAAAAAAGAAAAAAAAAAAAAAAAAAGCTATAGAAAGGAGTCATAATCAACAACCACGGAGTCACAGACGCCTGGACATACAACGCTTAACAGACAGTGGGAGGGAGAGACTAAGGACAGTAAATTAAAAGCGCTTGGTATCATTTATGGAATATTGTACACTATTCTTATGACGCGGTAGTGTCCCACCTCCTCGTTAGATCCTCTCTCTAACTACTGGTACCCTCTTGAAATTCTTAATTGCTTGTTCACAGGCCGTGCAATAACATAAATACAGTACTACCTGACGGTGTGACGGTGACTTACGTGGTTTTTAGGTATCTGGTTAATACTAGAGTTGTGCAGAATATTTCACCTAATCATCCTAGGGTCTATTTGGCTATAACTGAAGTTACATTGAATATTTCACTTTATTACCAATAATTTCCTTTAGTAAAGTCTGCGGAGTATGACTGACTGACTGGTGATGATGATGATGATGATGATGATGGTGATGATTTAAATCTCAGTGTTAAGTGGGGACGATCACCATCCATTCACTCGATGTAGTGATGCTCTCGGGTGACTGCCCTTTCCTCTCTTTCTTCCTTCTTTCCTTCCTTTTTCTTTTGCCTCACTTTCCTTCTTTTTTTCCTCTTCCTTGTGTATACGAGTGACTCTACACTGAATGACAAGCCAAATGGTTTCCTGTACACCAGGAAACCACTTACTACGCTGGGTGGTAACCACATAACCAAACTGTGGCGCCTGGTGGTTTAGTGGGTAATTAAGGCGCTCTAGCCGGACTGAGCCTGTGCAGGTTTATGTCCAAGGGGTGGTTTGGGTTTACTTCTCACGTAATGCCACTCAGGAATGAGTGAGGCTGGTCACTCTCTTTAATGCCAAGACCAACTTCCCTGGCCCCGGGCTCCTACGCTCCTCATGGGACAACACAGGATTAGATAAAGTATGTGTATGTTATCATTTCTATTGTTACCAATGATAACTTATTATCAAACGATTATAATTTTAAAACCAGATACACCTCTATTACTGGACGTGCAGGCGAGACAAAGGCCGGACGCCGGGGAGAGCCAGACATTATTGGGGGTTCAATCCTGCCATTACACTGCCCACTGATTTTTAACTCCCACACCAGGAAAGTTAAAGGACCACTATGTTGCACCTGAACACACTCTCTCTCTCTCTCTCTCTCTCTCTCTCTCTCTCTCTCTCTCTCTCTCTCGATACAACAACATCTATTTTGGCTTCATTCAACCTTCTGAAAAACGATTATATTCAGCTAAGCATACCCGTCATAGTGAAAGGGGTTAACATTAGTATATCAAGGTAAAGTCCCATGCAAATTCTACCAACAGCTAACATTGCGTTTAGCGTAATTTAGCTGCATCTCAAAACTAACTCACACCAAGCTAAAAAAGAAAAAAAAAAAAACTACAAACGTTATCTTAAGCAAAAAAAAAAAGTAATACAAAGCTTTACTACAAACACATCATCTTAAGTTTAAAAAAAAGTAACACAAATACGTAATCTTGGCCTAAGAAAATGTACTACAAACACATCATCTTATGCAAAAAAAAAAAAGAAAAAAGAAAAAGAAAAAACTGTACTACAAAGGCGTCATCTTCACGTTCCTCTCAACACTAATTGGCGTATTTACTAAGCCTGGTAGAGACTTTATACCATCGGAAGGTTTGATCATTACAACCTCCATTAACCCGTTCACTAAAATTTTAGGAGCGTCATCAGAATTCAATAACATCGTTTGGTAGTCGTCATCATCATCGTCATCACTGTCATCATCATCATCATCATTCTCACCTTTATTATCGTCATCACCACCACCATCATCACCATCACCACCACCATCAACATCATAATTATCATCACCACCACCACCACCACTACCACCATCATCATCACCATTATCACCATTCTCATCACCACCATCACCATCAGAAGTATCATCATTTTCAGCACCATCATCATCATCATCATCATCACCATTACCATCAGCGTGAGTCGGACCACTGGATGGCAAAGCTCTCTCACATCTTCGTTCTCACTATAACCACACTTACTATTAGCCCGTTCCATCCAGTCCTAGCGCCTATCCGAATTTCATCTCGCTGTCTTTTTTTTTCCGTCTTTTCCTCTCATTTCATCTCAGGAACGACAGGATAAAAAAAAAAATAAATAAATAATTAAACCACGTCATCGTACTGAAGGGGCTGATGGGGGGGGAAAAAATCATATTGGCTTACCTGCCCTCTATACATATCAAACAGGTGTCGTGTTTACCTGAGAGAGAGAGAGAGAGAGAGAGAGTGGCTACCATTCCCCTCTCGTAACTTTAAACTGTCACTTTCAGCTCTTTCAGTTGAAGTTAAAAGCAAAATTTCAGTTAAAGTTGGATTAACTGTAGTCTGAAGCTTAAAAAAAAAAATCACTCAGACCAGGATGTGTGTGTGTGTGTGTGTGTGTGTGTGTGTGTGTGTGTGTGTGTGTGTGTGTGTGTGAGAGAGAGAGAGAGAGAGAGAGAGAGAGAGAGAGAGAGAGAATGAAGGAAGGGGCACAATTCAGAATGACAAGGCAGGAAGGAAGGAAGCGAACGAGGAAGAAAAGGGAGACAGGTGAATGACGGTATGAAGGTAGATAAATGAGAAATCAAGTGAGTAACACAATGGGAATGAAAGAATGAATGAAACGGTGAAGAAAGGAGAAAGAAAACAATGACGGATGATGGAAATATAGAGAAAAAAGGAAGGAAGGAAGGAAGGAAGGAAAGGAATAAATAAGGGATATTATGAATGGGGCGACGAAAGGAAGGAAGGAAGGAAGGAAGGAAGACTGGAAGGAAACAGATGGACAAAATATGAGAAGGAAGGCGAGAAGAAATCTATGTAGGAAAACAGAAATAAATGAAAAAACTTAGGTAACAGAAATGAAAGGATACAAAAATGAAGAACTGAGAGACGTCAAAATGCATGGAGTGAGGAAGGACTTGTATCGGTCGGCTCGCACTCGCCTGACACGGGACGACAGATTTTTTCAACACGTACACGTCTTGTCTTGCAGGTCCAGAAGCCCGTCTCATTACCAAGGCTCGGGGATACCACTTAAAGATGCTGGGGAAGTGACCCACCTCTACCCTCTGCTAAGCACATAGGTATAGAAGAAGGGGGGGATATATGGAGGGGGGGATGCTGGTTAAGTGGTTAGAGAAGGGGTAGGGTATTCAAAGAGACGAGAGTTCGATCCCCCAAAACTCCCCCAGGAACTTCATTACACCCCAGCATGTAATCAGTACGGACGGTGTGTATTAGCGTCTAGGTGGTGACATGGAGGAGCACTGCTGGTGAGGCCTCAGGGAACGGAATGTCAGGTGTAAACATGTGAAGGTGTGTGGCACGTAGGACAGCACCGCCTCAGGGAACACACTGTCAAGTTTATGTCCTGAGCTGAGAGAGAGAGAGAGAGAGAGAGAGAGAGAGAGAGAGAGGGGGGGGGGGAAGGGGGAATAAAAGTAAGTGAACGGAAAGGTCAATAGAACGAAAATTACAGCTGCATGGGACAGAGACTATAGGAACTGCACATCTAAAGTGACTGAGAATATCTTGTGTTGTTAGAGTATTTTTTTAACATAAATTCAGCTGTGGAATTACCTCCTGAAGTGTTTTATATTATATTATATATATATATATATATATATATATATATATATATATATATATATATATATATATATATATATATTGTTACGGAACAGAGAAAGATAACGTACACTTTAAGTGAGAACACGAAGAGTCACCACTGTCCCGTAAAGTTCCAGGTTCAAAACAAAAGAGTTAGGTAAAATTACAAGTTAAAGTTTAATGCTTAAATTAACAACAAAACATTCAGGACTCATGAGGATAATGTAATGGCAAATAAACAGGTTAAATATATGGTTAACTGCAATAGCCTCTATTAACACAAAATTAGCAAGAGTAAATTTATCTAAGTCAGCCCTGATAAAATGAGATACCAGATAATACTCAGTGAATGCCAGATAAATTATTACAGATACCAACTATTATCAAAAATGACTGACATAAAGAACCCCACACGAATTACAAAAACTTCACTAGGCCTACAAATTAAACTTATGCTATACAGTACAAGAAAAAATGCAACAACAGTTATACTCAAATTACACACAGCTGCTAGATGGTTGGAGACTTCTTGAGCACTCACAATAATAATATCTGTACAGGGGAGGACAGAGATGTGAACAAAATGAGGAGCAGATCTAAGTGGCAATGATGCAGAGACTGAGCTCATTATATAGGGGCCAGGAGAGCTTGATACAACTTGTAATGAGGACGCGCAAATGAAGCCATGGGGACAAAGAGATGACAATCCCGCAAAGTATAACAGAGATGTCGACTTACTCTACTATAACGGTAGAAGGGGGGGACTGAGGCAGAACACGCTCGTGATCAAACATGCAGCAACTGTGCGTTAAAATTACACAAAGGATGATGAAATCATAGGCTATGTAACACCTCCCCACAAAGAAAAAGAAATTTACAAAGGAAATTTCTTATTACTCTAAACAATCTGTCTAAAGTCTAGATAAGCAATCTGCAATAACATTTTCTTTCCCCTTGACATGTTGTATGTCTAATGAATACTCCTGAAGAAGTAGACTCCATCTTGCCAATCTCTGATTTTTATCTTTAAACTTACTAAGGAATTTCAGTGGGTTATGATCGGTATAAATGACTATGGGGTCAAAACCAGAACACAAATAAAATGAAAAATGCTGTAAACCCAAAATCAAGGCCAAAAGCTCTTTCTCAATAGTTGAGTAGTTCTTTTGAGGTGGAGTGAACTTCTTACTGTAATAAGATACAGGATGTTCAATACCCTGATCATCCTCTTGCAGCAAAACAGCCCCAGCTCCTGTATCACTTGCATCAACAGCCATCTTAAAAGGCTTAGCAAAATTTGGAGTAGCGAGCACTGGCTGACTTAATAGAATAGCTTTAAGTTTGTTGAAAGAGGATTCACAGTTATCGGTCCAGACAAATTCAACTCCCTTTTTCAGTAGGTCTGTACTGTAAGTGGTGATACAAGAATAGAAAAGTTAAGAACAAATCTCCTGTAATAACCTACCATTCCCAAAAATCTTTGTAGCTCTTTCCTACTTTTAGGTCTGGGAAGATCACTTATAACCTGAACCTTAGCTCCTGGTGGTGCAACATGTCCATCACCAATTACATACCCAAGGTACTGAACTTTAGCTTGACCAAACTCACACTTTGATAAATTAGCTACAAGATTAGCATGAACTAAACGGTCAAGAAATTTACTGACATGGCATAGGTGATCTTTCCAGTTGTCACTGAAGATTAATACATCATCAATATAAACAACACACCCTGCCAAACCCTCTGTTACAACATTCATGAGCTTCTGAAATGTGGCTGGTGCATTCTTCATACCATACGGCATTACAGAACATGCAAAAGCCTTTCCTAGTGTTACAAAACATGAGATCTCCCTAGCACGTTCAGTCATAGGTACTTGCCAGTATCCCTTTAACAAATCAAACTTACTTATGTACCTAGCCTTTCCGATCTTGTCTATGCAATCTTCCACACGAGGGAGAGGGTAAGTGTCTGTTTTGGTTATCTGATTAACACGTCTGTAGTCGATGCAAAGCCTCTGTGACCCACCTGGCTTAGGGACTAGAGTGACAGGAGAACTCCACTCGCTCTGACAGGGCTCAATCATCTTGTGGTCCAACAGGTAGCCAAGCTCCTTCTGGATGAGAGGAACTTTCACTGGGTTCACACGGTAAGGAGGCAATTTAATTGGCTTTGCGTCTCCAACATCGACATCATGCATCAACACAGTGGTTCTTCCTGGAGCGGCACGGAACACTTGCGGGTACTCCTGCAGTAATGCCGAAAACTCCTGCCTTTCCTTGGGTGGTAGATGAGAAAGCTTAGTCTGGAGATCATTCATGATATCAGGATTCTTCCCCAAACTATCACTCAGGCTCATACTGCATGGGAGAGCTTCACTTGCAGACTCGGGTGGAACAGCTACAGTGCAGACTGGATTATTTTCATCCCGCTTGTGATATAACTTTAGCATGTTGATGTGACATAGTTGCTTGCTCTTTCTACGATCTGGTGTGGCGATGACATAGCTGACATCACTGAGTTTCTTCTCCACGAAATAAGGGCCACTAAACTTGGCTTGAAGAGGTTGCCCATGAACTGGTAGCAGAATCAAAACCTGATCTCCTGGCTGAAAGTGGCGTAACCTGGACTTCTTGTCATACCAAGTCTTCATCTTCTCCTGAGCAGCTCCTAAATTCTCTCTCGCCAGCTGTACAGTAAAGCAGTGGACAGCCGTTCTTTGAAATTCATCACATACTCCAGCAGGTTGACGTCATCTTCCTCCGACAGCCAGCATTCCTTGAGTAGCTTAAGGGGTCCTCTTACTTCATGGCCAAACAGTAGTTCAAAAGGTGAGAAGCCCAGTGATTCATTTGGAGATTCTCTTGCAGCAAACACAACGAATGGAAGACCTTTATCCCAGTCTTTCTGATGTTCCAAACAGTATTTCTTGAGCATCGATTTGAGTGTTTGATGATATCTCTCCAACGCTCCTTGGGTCTGGGGATGGTAAGCTGAAGACGTGATCTGGGTGATGCCCAACTCTTTCAGAGACTGTTTGAAAACGTTTGACATGAAATTACTTCCCCGGTCTGACTGTACCTCCTTGGGCAGACCAAACTTTGTGAAGAACCCGAGCATTTCCTTAACCACGTTCTTTGCTGAGATATTTCTAAGTGGAATGGCTTCAGGATAACGAGTAGCCATATCAATCAGGGTCAACACATACGAAAATCCTGAAGAAGTCTTAGGAAGAGGGCCCACAATATCCACCAACACACGGGTGAAAGGCGCCTCAAAAGGAGGAATGGGAACTAGAGGTGCAACCTTTTCGGTCTGATTACACTTCCCCACAACTTGACAGGTGTGACAAGACTTACAATACCAGGAAACATCCCTGAAGATACCTGGCCAGTAGAAGTGTTTCAAAATGCATGCCACAGTCTTCCTCACTCCAAGGTGTCCTGCCAAACTGGAATCATGAGCCACTTGAATGATATCCTGCCTACAAACACGAGGGATGACAACTTGATGTACAACCTCCCATTCACAGTCGGCTGATGCTGTTGGGGGTCTCCACTTCCTCATAAGTACTCCTGACTTTACATAATAACAAGTAGAAGCACCAGCTGACTCTTCTTCACTGTATGCAGAGTTAGCTAGACCTTTCAACTCAGGGTCAGCAACCTGCAACTCAACCAACTCTTGACGAGACAAATTATCAACACTACGGGGTACTGCCTCATCTGGTGAGTGGTCCAAATTAGCAAGAAAAGTGTCAGCTAGGATAACATCATCATCATCATTATCCTCTAAATCACCAGTAACTTTAGACTTAGCCCTAGTGACAGCACATGCAGGGAACACATCAGGGACATCACAATCCTGGGACGCAGCCACTGGCTCACTAGACAACTGAGGAGCTGGACACACTTGACTTCCACCAATATCATTTCCAAGTAAGAAAGTTACACCTGACATTGGGAGTGTCTCAACCAACCCAACCATAACGGAACCATTAACAAAACCAGACTCTAAATTCACTCTGCACAGAGGGACAGAGAAGTAATTATTCCCTACACCTTGTAAGATTACAGTTTCATCAGAGGAATTAACATTAGAGCCTAGAACACTGGTCAGCATAAGGGATTGGCAAGCACCTGTATCACGATATATTTGAACTGATTTCCTGTCATTACTGTCCAGAGGACTGACAAAACCATCAGACAGGAAATTAGCACATGAACTCTTGAGAGTGTCACCCACGTTACTGCTCAAAAGAGGAGCTCCATCATGAGAATTTAAGTTACCCCTCAAAGCAGGTTCAGTTAACTCAGTTAAAGAATTCTGGGAACTCTCAAGAGTGGACACTAGACCAATTGACTGAATATTTAAAGACTCCTTTTTGTTCACATCACGCTGTCTCCTGAAACATCTCTCCGTAGTATGACCAAGCTTACTACAATAAGTACATTTACTTTTCTGAAATCTAGAGGTGAAGCTGGTATTTACTTCCTGAGAAACATCATCCTTATTCTCTTTCCTGTTACCTGTACTCTGAGTAGAGGCAACGTACTTACTCTCAGCTTTCCCTTTTTCTCTAGAATATCTCTTGTGAGTGAGAACATACTCATCAGCTAAAACTGCAGCATCAGACAAATTATCTATTCTTTTCTCATCAAGATATAGGCTTACATCTTTATAAATACACCTTTTGAAGTCCTCCAGCAAAATCATCTGCTTAAATTTGTCAAAATCAGAATCCACATTCTTAGAATTTAACCACTGCTCCAACAAATCTTTGATTTTTGCATACTCAACATGGGATTGCTTATCTTGCTTGAAAGTTGTCCTAAATTTTACTCTATAGGCTTCAGGAACAAGCTCATAGGCCTTAAGAATCAAGCTCTTAACTACATCATAATTATCACATTGATCCTGAGGCAAAGATGCATAAGTTACTTGAGCTTTACCGGTGAGAACAGTTTGAAGGAGTACTGGCCAATACTCCTTAGGCCAATTAAAACCTGTAGCTACCCTCTCAAACAACTGAAAATACTTTGTTAAATCAGATTCATTAAAAGGAGGGACAAGTTTAACATTTTTAGCCACATCAAAATCATCAGAGCTAGATGATCCAGTTCCACCTTGTTTCATGCGATACTCATGGTCTGCCTGAATCCTAGCAAGTTCAACTTGCGCGTGAAACTCAGCCTCCTTAACATCAGCCTCCTTAGCACGTGCTTGAAATTCAGCTTCCTTCACACGAGCCTCCTGCAGGGCTAGCTGTAACTTAGCTAATTCAATCTGCGTTTGCTCATTTGGAGGAGTTACATTAAACAAGCTTTTATTAATCATGCCAACAATTTGATCTTTAGAATGATGAGAGTGAACTGCAATTCCCAATTGTTGAGCAACAAGCTTAAGTTCATTCTTTGTTCTGTTTTCTATATCACACACTGTTTGCACATTTGACAAAAAATCTTTGGCTTCATCAAGTGTAGAAATAGTAGCCATCATGAATATATCACAGTCACAAAATATCAAACAATATCCTTATGATAATATCCTGAATATCCTGATATGAGGTCGCCAAATTTATGTTACGGAACAGAGAAAGATAACGTACACTTTAAGTGAGAACACGAAGAGTCACCACTGTCCCGTAAAGTTCCAGGTTCAAAACAAAAGAGTTAGGTAAAATTACAAGTTAAAGTTTAATGCTTAAATTAACAACAAAACATTCAGGACTCATAAGGATAATGTAATGGCAAATAAACAGGTTAAATATATGGTTAACTGCAATAGCCTCTATTAACACAAAATTAGCAAGAGTAAATTTATCTAAGTCAGCCCTGATAAAATGAGATACCAGATAATACTCAGTGAATGCCAGATAAATTATTACAGATACCAACTATTATCAAAAATGACTGACATAAAGAACCCCACACGAATTACAAAAACTTCACTAGGCCTACAAATTAAACTTATGCTATACAGTACAAGAAAAAATGCAACAACAG